>NC_057797.1:720565906-720865906 GCF_018294505.1 Triticum aestivum | reverse complement strand
TGCAGAAAATGTGTATCCACACTTGATCCAATGTCTTGGTCCATTAAGGAGGTGATAGCACAGCGAACGAGGCAATCAGACTATATTGCTTTAACACTTTCACTTAGCCATAGGAGTTTGACGGTGGGGCTACTATATAGCCCCTGGTACTTCTGCGCTCGTCTGAATACGAGGCGCGTACGTATATGACTGGGAAACGGCCCTTCGTTAATGCGGAGGAATCCCGAAGATTCCGATGAGTCATCGAGTGGTTGACCAGTCTCTCGCTATATCATGACAGTCGGTTTTCGGCTTTCTCTACTGAGGTGCTCATCTGGATGAACCGGGGCACAATCGCAGTAGTTCTCCCAGTGCTACCTTAGCCGATATAACGGAACGTAAGGTACCAAAACGTGGGAGCCGGGCAAACCCAACATGTGACCAAAGACATGATTCAGAGCTGATGCATATAGGGCCAAACTCACGACACCGAACACTTCCTAAGGTGTTCGGTCTTTATAACATATACCGGGCTAAACAATGCCCTTAATAAGAAACCCCATGTGTCCAGGTACGTGCAAAATCCTGACGTGGCCACATGCCAATAACGTCAGCATCCTTCTTGGTTGTGTGGAGTATCCGGAGGATGTGAGCAACAAGAGACAGTAAAAAAGGTTTACACAGGGTCTTAATCTAAAAAGAAACCTTTGGATGAGTCCCTGCTGCACGTCTGCGCCTGTGTCTCCGTTGTGCCGTGTCCTGTACGGGTGTAGCACGATTTTCATCTGCAAAAGGAAATAACTTAGGTGAAAGTTGCCATGCCAAAAAGAAGAACTGGTTATTATCAATGAACTATCAAAATTCAATAGAAGCCAAATTGAGCCGGGCTGGCCCTGATTACACGCGAGACGCCCCTGGTATCGTTTATGAGGGTTTGATAATCAAACCAATCTCATGTATATATGATGGAACACCGGATTCGTTTGACCGTGTCTGTGGTCTTGACGACCTGCCATTTTCCTGGTTGGTGAGGCCATCTAGTTTGCGGCTGCTAGAGCCGCCGCATCCTCTCCCGTACGTGGGAAACGTTTGGTATTTCCGCTAACTGAGATGATGCCATGTGGACCAGGCATCTTAAGCTTGAGAAAAGCATAATGCGGTATTGCGTTAAAACGAGCGAAAGCCGTTCTTCCGAGTAGTGCTTGATAGCCACTTCGGAATGGGGCGATGTGAAAAGTTAACCTTTCGATTCGGAAGTTATCAGGAGAATCGAATACCACCTCTAGTAGTTGAGAGCCCGTACAGCGGGCCTCTTGGTCTGGTAGTACTCCCTTGAAGGTAGTATTACTGTGGCTTATTTGTGTCGGGTCTATCCCCATTTTGCGGACTGTGTCCTGATATATCAGATTTAGATCACTGCCGTCGTCCATGAGGACTCGTGTTAAATGGTACCCATTTATTATTGGGTCTAACAACAAGGCCGTTAGTCCTTCGTGCCGGATATTTGTCTCATGATCCCTACGATCAAAAGTGATCGGGTAGGCCAACCAGGGGTTGAACCTATGGGTGACGGGCTCTATGGCGCGTGTGCCTCGGAGTGCATGCTTGCTTCTCCTCTATGTCACATGGATCACGTTTACTGTTTTAACCTCTAGTGGGAAATTTTTCTGTCCACCGGCGCTTTGCTGGCGAGGCTCATCCTCGTCTTCGCTTGGTGTCTCTTCCCCTTTGTGTTCGGCGTTTAGCTTACCGGCCTGCTTGAAGACCCAACATTCTCTGTGGGTATGATTTGCAGGTTTGTCTGGAGTGTCGTGAATCTACAGAGTTTGTCAAGCATTTTGTTTAGGCCAGATTGTCCTTCTCTGCTGCCTTTGAAAGGCTTTTTCCACTGACCTGGTCGAGAGCCCCTGAATCCGGCGCTTACCACCGTGTTATCTGGGCTACCTTCTTTATTTCGACGCTTGTTTTTGTAGCGTCGTGGTTTACCATTGCCATCCCTGACTTTGGATGTGCTTGGGTCGCTGGTGCTGCTACGGGCCAACCAGCTGTCCTCGCCCGCACAAAAGAGGGTCATGAGGCTTGTTAGGGCTGCCATTGTTCTCGGTTTTTCTTAACCGAGGTGTCTGGCGAGCCATTCGTCTCGGACGTTGTGTTTAAAAGCTGCTAAGGCTTCGGCGTCCGTACAGCCGATGATTTGGTTCTTCTTGGTGAGGAACCTGTTCTAAAGCTTTCGGGCAGACTCTCCGGACTGTTGGATTGTATGACTTAAATCGTCTGCATCCAGAGGTCGGACATAAGTCCCTTGAAAATTGGCCCGAAAAGCGTCCTCGAGCTCCTCCCAACTTCCAATTGAGTTTTCGGGGAGGCTTCTCAGCCAGTGCCAAGCTGGCCCTTTGAGCTTGAGGGGAAAGTATTTAATGGCATGGAGATCATCTCCACAAGCCATATGAATATGGAGGATGAAGTCCTCTATCCAGACTCCAGGGTCTGTGGTCCCATCGTATGCCTCTATGTTCACCGGTTTGAATCCCTCTGGGAATTCGTGATCCAGCACCTCATTGGTGAAACATAAGGGGTGTGTGGCACCCCTGTATTGGGATGCGCCATGGTGTTTGGACGGTTGTAGTATTTGGTGTTGGTTTTGTACCGTAGCGCGCTTCCTAGATCCATAGATGGATCTGGTCGCGCTGGATTTTTTATGCAAGTTCCCACATAGATCGTGTGTTGACTTATGCACGAATTTGTTAGCCGGTCTATCGCGTTCACAAGGTGGTGGATCTGGCTGGTTGGCCGTATCACTCTTCGGCTGTATGGGATCTAAGGCCTCATCGTCGAATTCCGGTAATAGCTTGCGGTTTGGATAGCTATTTTTATGGTAACTCCCACCATACTTTGTTACTTTGTTCCACTTGCTGTTGAGCGTATCTTGTGCGACCTTGAGCCTTTGCTTCTGTTTCTTCAGGCTCCTCGCTGTGGCAATAAGCCTTCTGCGGAGGTTTTCTTGCTCCAAGTGCGTTTCCGGGATGATGTGTGCATCTTCGTCCGGACTGTTTTCTTCCCCAGACGGGGTTTGATGAGGCTTATCCTTGGCGTCGCCGTGTTCGGACGTCGGATCCGTACTATGTTTGCAGTTTGCATCTTGATCGTGCTCTGCCACCGGGGTGGTGTAGTCGTCGTTTCTTCTAGAGTCGACTAGACTGTTATTTCCTCTTGCGTTGTTACCGTTGTTTTTGCTATGGCGGGACTTAGAGTGGCGCCGCTGACGTCGGCGCCTGGGTTGCTTGGAGGGGGCATCCTCCGCTGTCTCTTTGCCATTGCCCTCTCTGGGTGTATCCACCATCTATACGTCATGTGATGAAGTGGCGGTCCAGTGCCCTGTGGGCGATGGTTCCTGTTCGTCTCCTGCATCGTTGTCCATACCATCGATGTCTTCGGAGTCAAAGTCGAGCATGTTGGTTAAGTCGTCGACAGTGGCTACTAAGTGGGTGGTGGGTGGGCAGTGAATTTCTTCGTCGTCCGCATCCCATTCTAGCCGGACATAGTTCGGCCAAGGTTCTCCTAACAGGGAGAAAGACCTTAATGAATTTAGCACATCTCTGAAAGGTGAGTGCTGAAAGATATCCACGGAGGTGAACTCCATGATCGGTGCCCCGTCGGATTCGATAGGCACGGATGTAGGCGGCTCGAAGTCCGTGGCCGGGGATAAATCTAGTGGTTCGGCGAAGCGGCTCTCGAAAGGTGTGAAGTCAGTATCTGGCTCTATCGCCACTAAGAGTGCGGCCTCCATGGCGAGGTCTATCCCTCCATTCTCGGATGGTGCGATTTTCTCCGGATTAACGGCCGGAGTAGTTGCGGATGCGATCTCCCGAACATTGTCCGGCGGCAGAGTTACGTCTTGCTCATCGCGACTGTGCGGCGCGTCCGGCATGGGCTCGAATCCATCGAAGATCAAGTCTCCGCGGATGTCGGCCGTGTAGTTAAAGTTTCCAAATCTGACCTGATGGCCAGGAGCGTAGCTCTCGATCTGCTCCAGATGGCCAAGCGAATTGGCCCGCAGTGCGAAGCCACCGAATACGAAGATCCGTCCGGGGAGGAAAGCCTCACCCTGGACCGCATCGCTAGCGATGATCGAAGGAGCCATCAAGCCTTATGGTGACGACACCGTGGAACTCTCAATGAAAGCACCAATGTCAGTGTCAAAACCGGTGGATCTCGGGTAGGGGGTCCCAAACTGTGCGTCTAAGGCGGATGGTAACAGGAGGCAGGGGACACGATGTCTACCCAGGTTCGGGCCCTCTTGATGGAGGTAATACCCTACGTCCTACTTGATTGTTCTTGATGATATGAGTATTACAAGAGTTGATCTACCACGAGATCAAAGAGGCTAAACCCTAGAAGCTAGCCTATGGTATGATTGTATGTTGTCCTACGGACTAAAACCCTCCGGTTTATATAGACACCGGAGGGGGCTAGGGTTACACAAGGTCGGTTACAAAGGAGGAGATATACATATCCGTAATGCCTAGCTTGCCTTCCACGCCAAGTAGATTCCCATACGGACACGAGACGAAGTCTTCAATCTTGTATCTTCATAGTCCAACAGTCCGGCCAAAGGATATAGTCCGGCTGTCTGGAGCCCTTTAATCAGGACTCCCTCAGCATACTTTATAGAACCTATGGCTGAGGCATAGGGATTGACTTTCATTCTCTTTCTATCTTCTTCCGTAGTCGGGCTTTGAGTCTTACTCAATTTCACACCTTGTAACACAGGCAAGAACTCTTTCTTTGACTGTTCCATTTTGAACTACTTCAAAATCTTGTCAAGGTATGTACTCAATGAAAAAACTTATCAAGCGTCTTGATCTATCTCTATAGATCTTGATGCTCAATGTGTAAGCAGCTTCACCAAGGTTTTTCTTTGAAAAACTCCTTTGAAATACTCATTTATGCTTTGCAGAATAATTCTATATTATTTCCGATCAACAATATGTCATTCACATATACTTATCAGAAATGTTGTAGTGCTCCCACTCACTTTCTTGTAAATACAGGCTTCACCGCAAGTCTGTATAAAACTATATGCTTTGATCAACTTATCAAAGCATATATTCCAACTCCGAGATGCTTGCACCAGTCCATAGATGGATCGCTGGAGTTTACGTATTTTGTTAGCACCTTTAGGATTGACAAAACCTTCTGGTTGCATCATATACAACTCTTTCTTTAATAAATCCTTTAAGGAATGCAATTTTGTTTATCCATTTGCCAGATTTCATAAAATGCGGCAATTTGCTAACATGATTCGGACAGACTTAAGCATCGCTACGAGTGAGAAAATCTCATCATAGTCAACACCTTGAACTTTGTCAAAAACCTTTTTCGACAAGTCTAGCTTTGTAGATAGTAACACTACTATCAGCGTCTGTCTTCCTCTTGAAGATCCATTTATTTTCTATGGCTTGCCGATCATCGGGCAAGTCAACCAAAGTCCACACTTTGTTCTTATACATGGATCCCATCTCAGATTTCATGGCCTCAAGCCATTTCGCAGAATCTGGGCTCATCATCGCTTCCTCATAGTTCGTAGGTTTGTCATGGTGAAGTAACACGAACTCCAGAATAGGATTACCGTACCAGTCTGGTGCGAAACATACTCTGGTTGACCTACGAGGTTCGCTAGTAACTTGATCCGAAGCTTTCATGATCATCATCATTAACTTCATCACTAATTGGTGTAAGCATCACTGGAACTAATTTCAGTGATGAACTACTTTCCAATTTGGGAGAAGGTACAATTACCTTATCAAGTTCTACTTTCCTCCCACTCACTTCTTTCGAGAGAAACTCCTTCTCTAGAAAGGATCCATTCTCAGCAACAAATATCTTGCCTTTGGATCTATGATAGAAGGTGTACCCAATAGTTACTTTTGGGTATCCTATGAAGATGCACTTCTCTGACTTGGATTTGAGCTTATCAAGATGAAACTTTTTCACATAAGCATCGCAACCCCAAACTTCAAGAAATGACAACTTAGGTTTCTTGTTAAACCATAGTTCATACGGTGTCGTCTCAACGGATTTAGATGGTGCCCTTTTTAATGTGAATGCAGTTGTCTCTAATGCATAACCCCAAAATGATAGTGGTAAATCGGTAAGAGACATCATAGATTGCACTATATCAAATTAAGTATGGTTATGACCTTCGGACACACCATTACGCTGTGGTGTTCCAGGTGGCATGAGTTTGTGAAACTATTCCACATTGTTTTAATTGAAGACCTGACTCGTAACTCAAATATTCGCCTGTGTGATCAGATCGTAGAAACTTTATTTTCTTGTTACGATGATTTTCCACTTCACTCTGAAATTTTGAACTTTTCAAATGTTTCAGACTTATGTTTCTTCAAGTAGATATACCCATATCTGCTCAAATCATCTGTGAAGGTCAGAAAATAACGATACCCGCCATGAGCCTCAACACTCATCGAACCTCATACATCAGTATGTATTATATCCAATAACTCAGTTGCTCGCTCAATTGTTCCGGAGAACGAAGTCTTAGCCATCTTTGCCCATGAGGCATGGTTCGCAAGCATCTACTGATTCATTAATCAAGTGATTCCAAAAGCCCATCATCATGGATTTTCTTCATGCGCTTTACACCAATATGATCTAAACGGCAGTGCCACAAATAAGTTGCACTATCATTATTAACTTTGCATCTTTTGGTTTCAATATTATGAATATGTGTATCACTACGATCGAGATCCAATAAACCATTTTATTGGGTGTATAACCATAGAAGGTTTTATTCATGTAAACAGAATAACAATTATTCTCTAACTTAAATGAATAATTGTATTGCAATAAACATGATCAAATCATATTCATGCTCAACGCAAACACCAAATGACATTTATTTAGGTTTAACACTAATCCCGAAAGTATAGGGAGTGTGTGATGATGATCATATCAATCTTGGAACCACTTGCAACACACATCGTCATTTCACCCTTAACTAGTCTCTATTCATTCTGCAACTCCCGTTTCGAGTTACTACTCTTAGCAACTGAACCAATATCAAATACCGAGGGGTTGCTATAAACACTAGTAAAGTACACATCAATAACATGTGTATCAAATATAGCATTTGTTCACTTTGCCATCCTTCTTATCCGCCAAATACTTGGGGCAGTTCCGCTTCCAGTGACCAGTCCCTTTGCAGTAGAAGCACTTAGTCTCAGGCTTAGGTCCAGACTTGGGCTTCTTCATTTGAGTAGCAACTTGCTTGCTATTCTTTTTGAAGTTCCCTTTCTTTCCCTTTGCCCTTTTCTTGAAACTAGTGGTCTTGTTAATCATCAACACTTGATGCTCTTTCTTGATTTCATCATCATGAAAATCTCGGGAATCATTTTCATCATCCCTTGCATACTATAGTTCATCACGGAGTTCTACTAACTTGGTGATGGTGACTAGAGAATTATGTCAATCACTATTTTATCTGGAAGATTAACTCCCACTTGATTCAAGCGATTGTAGTACCCAGACAATCTGAGCACATGCTCATTGCTTGAGTTATTCTCCTCCATCTTTTAGCTATAGAACTTGTTGGAGACTTCATATCTCTCAACTCGGGTATTTGCTTGAAATATTAACTTCAACTCCTGGAACATCTCATATGATCCATGACGTTCAAAACGTCTTTGAAGTCCTGATTCTAAGTTGTTAAGCATGGTGCACTAAACTATCAAGTAGTCATCATATTGAGCTAGCCGAACGTTCATAACATCTGCATCTACTCCTGCAATAGGTCTGTCACCTAGCAGTGCATCAAGGACATAATTCTTCTGTGCAGCAATGAGGATAATCCTCAGATCACGGATCCAATCCGCATCATTGCTACTAACATAGTTCAACTTAGTTTTCTCTAGGAACATATCAAAAATAAAGCAGAGGAGCTAAACGCGAGCTATTGATCTACAACATAGATATGCTAATACTACCAGGACTAAGTTCATGATAAATTAAAGCTCAATTAATCATATTACTTAAGAACTCCCACTTAGATAGACATCTCTCTAATCATCTAAGTGATCACGTGATCCAAATCAACTAAACCATAACCGATCATCATGTGAAATGGAGTAGTTTTCAATGGTGAACATCACTATGTTGATCATATGTACTATATGATTCACGCTCGACCTTTCGGTCTCAGTGTTCCGAGGCCATATATGCATATGCTAGACTCGTCAAGTTTAACCCGAGTACTCTGCGTGTGCAAAACTGGCTTGCACCCGTTGTAGATGGATGTAGAGCTTATCACACCCGATCATCACATGGTGTCTCGGCACGATGAACTTTGGCAACGGTGCATACTCAGGGAGAGCACTTTTATCTTGAAATTTAGTGAGAGATCATCTTATGAAGCTACCGCCAAACTAAGCAAGATAAGATGTATAAAAGATAAACATCACATGCAATCATAATATGTGACATGATATGGCCATCATCATCTTGTGCCTTTGATCTCCATCTCCAAAGCATCGTCATGATCTCCATCGACCGGCATGACACCATGATCTCCATCATCTTGATCTATATCAATGTGTCGTCACATGGTCGTCTCGCCAACTATTGCTCTTGCAACTATTGCTATCGCATAGCGATAAAGTAAAGCAATTATTTGGGCTTGCATCTTATGCAATAGAAAGACAACCATAAGGCTTTTGCCAGTTGTCGATAATTTCAACAAAACATGATCATCTCATACAACAACTTATATCTCATCACGTCTTGACCATATCACATCACAACATGCCCTGCAAAAACAAGTTAGATGTCCTCTACTTTGTTGTTGCAAGTTTTACGTGGCTGCTACGGGCTGAGCAAGAATCGTTCTTACCTACGCATCAAAACCACAACGATAGTTCGTCAAGTTAGTGTTGTTTTAACCTTCTCAAGGACCGGGCGTAGCCACGCTCGGTTCAACTAAAGTTGGAGAAACTGACACCCGCCAGCCACCTGTGTGCAAAGCACGTCGGTAGAACCAGTCTCGCGTAAGCGTACGCGTAATGTCGGTCTGGGACGCTTCATCCAACAATACCGCCGAACCAAAGTATGACATGCTGGTAAGCAGTATGACTTGTATCGCCCACAACTCACTTGTGTTCTACTCGTGCATATAACATATACGCATAAAACCTGGCTCGGATGCCACTGTTGGGGAATGTAGTAATTTCAAAATTTCTCCTACGCACACATAGGATCACGGTGATGCATAGCAATGAGAGGGGAGAGTGTCGTCCACGTACCCTCATAGACTGTTAAGCGGAAGCGTTGTGACAACGTGGTTGATGTAGTCATACGTCTTCACGGTCGACCGATCCTCAGTACCGAACGTACGGCACCTCCGCGTTTAGCACACGTTCAGCTCGGTGACGTCCCGCGAACTCACGATCCAGTAGAGCTCGGGGAAGAGTTTCGTCAGCATGACGGCATGGTGACGATGTTGATGAAGCTACCGCAGCAGGCCTTCGCCTAAACACCGCTACAGTATGACTGAGGTGGATTATGGTGGAGGGGGGCACCGCACACGGCTGGGAGAGATCTTTGCGACCAACTTGTGTCTTGGGGTGCCCCCTGCCCCCGTATATAAAGGAGAAAGGGAGGAGGAGGCCGGCCCTAGGAGGGGCACGCCAAGGGAGTAGGATTCCTACTCCTAGTAGGAGTAGGTTTCCTCCTTTCCTAGTCCAACTAGGAGAAGGGGGAAAGGAGGGGAGTGGAGAAGGAAGGGAGAGGGGGGCCGCGCGCCAAACCCGTTGTCCAATTCGGACTGGGCTTGGAGGGGTGCGCGCCACCTCCTGGCTGTTGCCTCTCCTTCCCACTAAGGCCCATTAAGGCCCAATACTACTTCCCCGTATTCCCGTAACTCCCCGGTACTCCGAAAAATACCCGAATCACTCGAAACCTTTCCGATGTCCGAATATAGTCGTCCAATATATCGATCTTTACGTCTTGACCATTTTGAGACTCCTTGTCATGTCCCCGATCTCATCCGGGGCTCCGAACTACCTTAGGTACATCAAATCACATAACTCATAATACAAATCGTCACCGAAACTTTAAGCGTGCGGACCCTACGGGTTCGAGAACTATGTAGACATGACCGAGACACGTCTCCGGCCAATAACCAATAGCGGAACTTGGATGCTCATATTGGCTCCCACATATTCTACGAAGATCTTTATCGGTCAAACCGCATAACAACATACGTTGTTCCCTTTGTAGACGGTATGTTACTTGCCCGAGATTCGATCGTCGGTATCTCAATACCTAGTTCAATCTCGTTACTGGCAAGTCTCTTTACTTGTTCTGTAATACATCATTCCGTAACTAACTCATTAGTTACAATGCTTGCAAGGCTTATAGTGATGTGCATTACCGAGTGGGCCCAGAGATACCTCTCCGACAATCAGAGTGACAAATCCTAATCTCGAAATACGCCAACCCAACAAGTACCTTTAGAGACACCTGTAGAGCACCTTTATAATCACCTAGTTACGTTGTGACGTTTGGTAGCACACAAAGTGTTCCTCCGGTAAACGGGAGTTGCATAATCTCATAGTCATAGGATCATGTATAAGTCATGAAGAAAGCAATAGCAACATACTAAACGATCAAGTGCTAAGCTAACAAAATGGGTCAAGTTAATCACATCATTCTCCTAATGATGTGACCCCGTTAATCAAATGACAACTCATGTCCATGGCTAGGAAACTCAACCATCTTCGATTAACGAGCTAGTCAAGTAGAGGCATACTAGTGACACTCTGTTTGTCTATGTATTCACACATGTATTATGTTTCCGGTTAATACAATTCTAGTCTGAATAATAAGCATTTATCATGATATAAGGAAAAAATAATAACTTTATTATTGCCTCTAGGGCATATTTCCTTCAGACGCTCTGTTTAGAACTGCTCCAACTGACAGCTCCACCGTTTAATATAAACACGTATCCGGTTTGTGATTTAGAATCATCCGGATCAGTGTCAAAGCTTGCATCAACGTAACCATTTACGATGAGCTCTGTGTCACCTCCATAAACGAGAAACACATCCTTGGTCCTTTTCAGGTACTTCAGGATGTTCTTGACCGTTGTCTAGTGATCCACTCCTGGATTACTTTGGTACCTCCCTGCTAGATTAATGGCAAGGCACACATCAGGTCTGGTACACAGCATTGCATACATGATAGAGCCTATGGCTAAAGCATAGGGAACACTTTTCATTTTATCTCTATCTTCTGCAGTGGTCGGGCATTGAGTCTGACTCAACTTCACACCTTGTAACACAGGCAAGAACCCTTTCTTAGCTTGATCCATTTTGAAATTCTTCAAAACTTTGTCAAGGTATGTGCTTTGTGAAAGTCCAATTAAGCGTCTTGAATCTTGATCTATCTCTATAGATCTTGATGCCCAATATATAAGCAGATTCACCGAGGTCTTTCATTGAAAACTCTTATTCAAGTATCCTTTTATGCTATCCAGAAATTCTATATCATTTCCAATCAACAATATGTCATCCACATATAATATTAGAAATGATACGGAGCTCCCACTCACTTTCTTGTATATATAGGCTTCTCCAAAAGTCTGTATAAAACCATATGCTTTGATCACACTATCAAAAAGTTTATTCCAACTCCGAGAGGCTTGCACGAGTCTATAAATGGATGGCTGGAGCTTGCACACTTTGTTAGCTCCCTTTGGATCTATAAAACCTTCAGGTTGCATCATATACAACTCTTCTTCCAGAAATCCATTCAAGAATGCAGTCTTTACATCCATTTGCCAAATTTCATAATCATAAAACACGGCAATTGCTAACATGATTCGGACGGACTTAAGCATGGCTATGGGTGAGAAGGTCTCATCGTAGTCAACTACTTGAACTTGTCGAAAACCTTTCGCAACAAGTCGAGCTTTGTAGGCAGTAACATTACCGTCAGCGTCTGTCTTCTTCTTGAAGATCCATTTATTCTCGATGGCTTGCTGCTACCTCTTGAGCACTGCGTTGGTTTTCCCTTGAAGAGGAAAGGGTGATGCAGCAGAGCAGCGTAAGTATTTCCCTCAGTTTTTGAGAACCAAGGTATCAATCCAGTAGGAGGCCATGCATGAGTCCCTCGCACCTACACAAACAAATAAACTCCTCGCAACCAACGCGATAAAGCGGTTGTCAATCTCTTCACGTCACCTATGAGAGTGAGATCTGATAGATATGATAAGATAATATTTTTGGTATTTTTATGATAAAGAGAAATAAAGACGCAAGTAAAATAAATGGCAAAGGAAATAACTAAGTATTGGAAGATTAATATGATGGAGAATAGACTCGGGGGCCATAGGTTTCACTAAAGGCTTCTCTCGAGAGCATAAGTATTACGGTGGGTAAACAAATTATTGTTGAGCAATTGACAGAATTGAGCATAGTTATGAGAATATCTAGGTATGATCATGTATATAGGTGATGTCTACTACACAACCTTCTTCTTGTAGACGTTGTTGGGCCTCCAAGTGCAGAGGTTTGTAGGACAGTAGTAAATTTCCCTCAAGTTGATGACATAAGGTTTATCAATCCATAGGAGGCGTAGGATGAAGATGGTCTCTCTCAAGCAACCCTGCAACCAAATAAAAAAGAGTCTCTTGTGTCCCCAACACACCCAATACAATGGTGAATTGTACAGGTGCACTAGTTCGACGAAGAGATGGTGATACAAGTGGTATATGGATAGTAGATAAAGGTTTTGTAATTTGAAAATATAAAAAAAGCAAGGTAACTAATGATAAGTGAGCACAAACGGTATTGCAATGCGTTGAAACAAGGTCTAGGGTTCATACTTTCACTAGTGCACGTTCCCTCAACAATAATAACATAATTGGATCACATAACTATCCCTCAACATGCAACAAAGAGTCACTCCAAAGTCACTAATAGCAGAGAACGAACGAAGAGATTATGGTAGGGTACGAAACCACCTCAAAGTTATTCTTTCCAATCAATCCGTTGGGCTATTCCTATAAGTGTCACAAATAGCCCTAGAGTTCGTACTAGAATAACACCTTAAGACACAAATCAACCAAAACCCTAATGTCACCTAGATACTCCAATGTCACCTCAAGTATCCGTGGGTATGATTATACGATATGCATCACACAATCTCATATTCATCTATTCAACCAACACAAAAGTACTTCAAAGAGTGCCCGAAAGATTCTACCGAAGAGTCAAGACGAAAACGTGTGCCAACCCCTATGCATAGGTTCATGGGCGGAACCCGCAAGTTGATCACCAAAACATACATCAAGTGGATAAATAGAATACCCCATTGTCACCACGGGTATCCCACGCAAGACATACATCAAGTGTTCTCAAATCCTTAAAGACTCAATCCGATAAGATAACTTAAAAGGGAAAACTCAATCCATTACAAGAGAGTAGAGGGGGAGAAACATCATAAGACCCAACTATAATAGCAAAGCTCGCGATACATCAAGATCGTGCCACCTCAAGAACATGAGAGAGAGAGAGAGAGAGAGAGAGATCAAACACATAGCTACGGGTACATACCCTCAGCCCCGAGGGAGAACTACTCCCTCCTCGTCATGGAGAGCATCGGGATGATGAAGATGGCCACTGGAGAGGGATCCCCCCCTCCAGCAGGGTGCCGGAACGGGTCTAGATTGGTTTTCGGTGGCTACGGAGGCTTCTGCGGCGGAACTCCCGATCTATTGTGCTCCCCGAAGTTTTTAGGATATATGGGAGGAAGAAGTACGTCGGTGGACCTCCGGGCTATCCATGAGGCAGGGGGCGCGCCCCCCACCCTCGTGGGCAGCCCGGGACTCTCCTGGTCCATCTCTGATACTCCGTGGGCTTCTTCTGGTCCGAAAATAAGTTCCGTGAAGTTTCAGGTCAATTGGACTCCGTTTGATTTTCCTTTTCTGCGATACTCTAAAACAAGGAAAAAACAAAAACTGGCACTGGGCTTTGGGTTAATAGGTTAGTCCCAAAAATAATATAAAAGTGTATAATAAAGCCCATAAACATCCAAAGTTGATAATATAATAGCATGGAACAATAAAAATTTATAGATACGTTGGAGACGTATCAGCATCCCCAAGCTTAATTCATGCTCGTCGTCGAGTAGGTAAATGATAAAAACAGAATTTTTGATGTGGAATGCTACCTAACATATTCATCATGTATTTATATTTATTGTAGCAAGAATAATCAGATCCATAAGATTCAACACAAAAGTTTACTATTCACATAAAAATAATAATACTTCAAGCATTCTAACCAAGCAATCATGTCTTCTCAAAATAACATGGCCAAAGAAAGCTATCCCTACAAAATCATATAGTCTGGCTATGCTCCATATTCACCACACAAAATATTTAAATCATGCACAACCCCGATGATAAGCCAAGCAATTGTTTCATACTTTCGATGTTCTCAAACTTTATCAATCTTCACGCAATATATGAGCGTGAGCCATGGACATAGCAATATAGGTGGAATAGAATGGTGGTTGTGGAGAAGACAAAAAGGAGAAGATAGTCTCACATCAACTAGGCGTATCAACGAGCTATATGGAGATGCCCATCAATAGATATCAATGTGAGTGAGTAGGGATTGCCATGCAACGAATGCACTAGAGCTATAAGTGTATGAAAGCTCAAAAAGAAACTAAGTGGGTGTGCATCCAACTTGCTTGCTAACAAAGACCTAGGGCATTTTGAGGAAGCCCATCATTGGAATATACAAGCCAAGTTCTATAATGAAAAATTCCCACTAGTATATGAAAGTGACAACATAGGAGACTCTCTATCATGAAGATCATGGTGCTACTTTGATGCACAAGTGTGGTAAAAGGATAGTAGCATTGTCCCTTCTCTCTTTTTCTCTCATTTTTTATATTATTTTTTATTTGGGCCTTTCTCTTTTTTTATGGCCTCTTTTTTTCTCTTTTTTTATTTGGGCTTCTTTGGCCTCTTTTATTTATGTTTATTTTTTTTCGTCCGGAGTCTCATCCCGACTTGTGGGGGAATCATGGTCTCCATCATCCTTTCCTCACTTGGGACAATGCTCTAATAATGAAGATCATCACACTATTATCTACTTACAACTCAAGAATTACAACTCGATACTTAGAACAAGATATGACTCTATATGAATGCCTGCGGCGGTGTACCGGGATGTGCAATGACTCGTGAGTGACATGTATGAAAGAATTATGAACGGTGGCTTTGCCACAAATACAATGTCAACTACATGATCATGCAAAGCAGTATGACAATGATGGGGCGTGTCATAATAAGCGGAACGGTGGAAAGTTGCATGGCAATATATCTCGGAATGGCTATGGAAATTCATGATAGGTAGGTATGGTGGCTGTTTTGAGGAAGGTATATGGTGGGTTTAAGGTACCGGCGAAAGTTGCGCGATACTAGACAGGCTAGCAATGGTGGAAGGGTGAGAGTGCGTATAATCCATGGACTCAACATTAGTCATAAAGAACTCACATACTTATTGCAAAAATCTATTAGTTATCAAAAAAAGTACTACGCGCATGCTCCTAGGAGGATAGATTGGTAGGAAAATACCATCGCTCGTCCCCGACCGCCACTCATAAGGAAGACAATCAATAAATAAATCATGCTCTGACTTCATCACATAACGGTTCACCATACGTGCATGCTACGGGAATCACAAACTTCAACACAAGTATCTCTCAAATTCACAACTACTCAACTAGCATGACTTTAATATCACCATCTTCATATCTCAAAACAATCATCAAGTATCAAACTTCTCATAGTATTCAATGCACTTTATATGAAAGTTTTTATTATATCCATCTTGGATGCCCATCATATTAGGACTAGTTTCATAACCAAAGCAAATTACCATGCTGTTCAGAGACTCTCAAAATGATATAAGTGAAGCATGAGAGTTCATCTATTTCTTCAAAATAAAACCACCGCCGTGCTCTAAAAAGATATAAGTGAAGCACTAGAGCAAAAGACAAACTACTCCAAAACATATAAGTGAAGATCAATGAGTAGTCGAGTAATTATGCAACTATGTGAAGACTCTCTAACATTTAATATTTTCAGATCTTGGTATTTTATTCAAACAGCAAGCAAAACTAAATAAAATAAAATGACGCTCCAAGCAAAACACATATCATGTGGCGAATAAAAATATAGCTCCAAGTAAAGTTACCGATGAACGAAGATGAAAGAGGGGATGCCTTCCAGGGCATCCCCAAGCTTAGGCTCTTGGTTGTCCTTGAATATTACCTTGGGGTGCCTTGGGCATCCCCAAGATTAGGCTCTTTCCACTCCTTATTCCATAGTCCATCGAATCTTTACCCAAAACTTGAAAACTTCACAACACAAAACTTAACAGAAAACTCGTAATCTCCGTTAGCAAAAGAAAACAAAACACCACTTCAAGGTACTGTAATGAACTCATTATTTATATATATTGGTGTTAAACCTACTGTATTCCAACTTCTCTATGGTTTATAAACTCTTTTACTAGCCATAGATTCATCAAAATAAGTAAACAACACATGAAAAACAGAATCTGTCAAAAACAGAACAGTCTATAGTAATCTGTAACTAACGCAAACTTCTGGAACCTCAAAAATTCTAAGATAAATTGATGGACGTGAGGAATTTATCTATTAATCATCTTCAAAAAGAATTAACTAAATAGCACTCTCCAATAAAAACTGGCAGCAATTCTCGTGAGCGCTAAAGTTTCTGTTTTTTACAGCATGATCGCAAAGACTTTCCCCAAGTCCTCCCAAAGGTTCTACTTGGCACAAACACTAACTAAACACAAAAACACAACCATAACAGATTCTAGATAAATTATTTATTACAAAACAGGAACAAAAATAAAGTTGGGTTGCCTCCCAACAAACGCTATCGTTTAACGCCCCTAGCTAGGCATGATGATTTCAATGATGCTCACATAAAAGATGAGAATTGTAACATAAAGAGGGCATCATGAATAATATGACTAGCACATTTGAGTCTAACCCACTTCCTATGCATAGGTATTTTGTGAGCAAACAACTTGTGGGAACAAGAATCAACTTGCATAGGAAGGTAAAACAAGCATAACTCCAAAATTTTAAGCACATAGAGAGGAAACTTGATATTATTGCAATTCCTACAAGCATATGTTCCTCCCTCATAATATTTTTCAGTAGCATCATGAATGAATTCAACAATATAACCATAACATATAGCATTCTTATCATGATCTACAAGCATAGAAAATTTACTACTCTCCACATAAGCAAAATTCTTCTCACTCGGAATAGTGGGAGTATCATAAGAGACTCGAATACTATAAATTGTTTCCACATTAAAAGAGTAATATTCAGAAAAAGGGTAATCATAATCATGACAAGTTTCATAAATATAATCATCACTACTTTTTATAGCATAAGTTTCATCACAATAATCATCATAAGTAGCAACTTTGTTCTCATCATAATCAATTGAAACCTCTTCCGAAATAGTGGATACATCACTAAATAAAGTCATGACCTCTCCAAATCCACTTTCATAAATATTATAATCATCATTAGTAGGAGGCATGCTACCATTATTATAAATTTGCATATCAAAACTTGGGAGACTAAAAATATCATCTTCATTAAACGTAGCATCCCCAAGCTTGGGACAAATATTAATTACAGCAAATATATTCTCAAAAAGATCATCTTCGTCAAACATAGCATCCCCAAGCTTGGGCCTTTTCATATCATAAGCATAATCACTCTCATCATTAATAGTATGGATGGCACCAATAGTATAGCAATTATCATATTCTTCCAAGCAAGTGCCAAAAAGATTTTCAAGATCATAAGGAGTATCACTATCTTCCCAATCATAATCATCACAACAAGCAATGGGCATAACGAGATCATCATCAAGTGCATCATCTTCCACAATTATTTTTGATTCATTTTCATGAGGGACAACAATAATAGGAGCAACGTTATTTGGGAGAGATATCTTTTTACCTCTCTTCCTTTTTCTTTTCTTCTTGTTCACCACATCATGTGTGGGTTCAATCCTCTTTTTGGAGCTCCTTTTTAATGAGATTGGTTGAATAGGGGGCTCCTCCTCGTTACCTGATTCATCATAAGAAATAATAGGAGGGTATTGGGAAGTCTCTTCCCTTTCATTAGTATTCTCTTCATCTTCTATTTGTTTTCTTTTCTTTACGTAGTTGACAATATAAGGATTTTCAATACAATTCACCGCACAATACATATAAATTTCCTCTAGATCAAAGCCAAGAAGTTTATCACGGGCAAATACTGGAAGATAGTTAGTTATACGTTTCATTTCTTCGTAACCCATAAGCAAACTAAGTTCATTATGATGTGCAAGAGAAATCAAGTCATCACAATTTTTGGAAACGATTAGATCATGAAATAATTTGCATCGGATGGTTAAATGACCACGTTCATTGCAAAGTTCACAAGTACGGCCAAGAGAATTTAAATTGTCAGCACAAACATCTAGCCTTTCTTGCAACCATTTAATTTCTAAATGCTTATGCCTCTTGCAATATCTATCTTCACTATTTGGTGTGTACTTGCAAACCCAATGCACTCCACAAAAATTGACATGTTTATAGGAGGCATTTTCATCATAACTAGTGCAATCATCATTAGTACTATGGATATTCAAGGAGTTCATGCTAACAACATTGCAATCATGCTCATCATTCAAAGATTTAGTGCCAAACATTTTAATGCATTCTTCTTCTAACACTTTGGTAAAATTTTCCTTTCCATCATACTCACGAAAGATATTAAAAAGATGAAGCGTATGAGGCAAACTCAATTCCATATTTTTTTGGTAGTTTTCTTTTGTAAACTAAACTAGTGATAAAACAAGAAACTAAAAGATTCAATTGCAAGATCTAAATATATACCTTCAAGCACTAACCTCCCAGGCAACGACGCTAGAAAAGAGCTTGATGTCTACTACACAACCTTCTTCTTGTAGACGTTGTTGGGCCTCCAAGTGCAGAGTTTGTAGGACAGTAGCAAATCTCCCTCAAGTGGATGACCTAAGGTTTATCAATCCGTAGGAGGCGTAGGATGAAGATGGTCTCTCTCAAGCAACCCTACAACCAAATAACAAAGAGTCTCTTGTGTCCCCAACACACCCAATACAATGGTAAATTGTATAGGTGCACTAGTTCGGCGAAGAGATGGTGATACAAGTGGTATATAGATAGTAGATAAAGGTTTTTGTAATCTGAAAATATAAAAACAGCAAGGTAACTAATGATAAAGTGAGCACAAACGGTATTGCAATGCGTTGAAACAAGGCCTAGGGTTCATGCTTTCACTAGTGCAAGTTCCCTCAACAATAATAACATAATTGGATCACATAACTATCCCTCAACATGCAACAAAGAGTCACTCCAAAGTCACTAATAGCGGAGAACGAACGAAGAGATTATGGTAGGGTACGAAACCACCTCAAAGTCATTCTTTCCAAACAATCCGTTGGGATATTCCTATAAGTGTCACAAACATCCCTAGAGTTCGTACTAGAATAACACCTTAAGACACAAATCAACCAAAACCCTAATGTCACCTAGATACTCCAATGTCACCTCAAGTATCCGTGGGTATGATTATACGATATGCATCACACAATCTCAGATTCATCTATTCAACCAACACAAAAGTACTTCAAAGAGTGCCCCAAAGATTCTACCGGAGAGTCAAGACGAAAACATGTGCCAACCCCTATGCATAGGTTCATGGGCGGAACCCGCAAGTTGATCACCAACATACATCAAGTGGATCAATAGAATACCCCATTGTCACCACGGGTATCCCACGCAAGACATACATCAAGTGTTCTCAAATCCTTAAAGACTCAATCCGATAAGATAACTTAAAAGGGAAAACTCAATCCATTACAAGAGAGTAGAGGGGGGAGAAACATCATAAGACCCAACTATAATAGCAAAGCTCGCGATACATCAAGATCGTGCCACCTCAAGAACACGAGAGAGAGAGAGAGAGAGAGAGATCAAACACATAGCTACTAGTACATACCCTCGGCCCCGAGGGAGAACTACTCCCTCCTCGTCATAGAGAGCACCGGGATGATGGAGATGGCCACCGGAGAGGGATCCCCCCCCCCTCCGGCAGGGTGCTGGAATGGGTCTAGATTGGTTTTCGGTGGCTACGGAGGCTTCTGGCGGCGGAACTCCCGATCTATTGTGCTCCCCGAAGTTTTTAGGGTATATGGGTATATATGGGAGGAAGAAGTACGTCGGTGGACCTCCGGGCTGTCCACGAGGGGGGTGGGCGCGCCTAGGGGGTGGGCACGCCCCCCACCCTCGTGGGCAGCCCGGGACTCTCCTGGTCCATCTTCGATACTCCGTGGGCTTCTTCTGGTCCGAAAATAAGTTCCGTGAAGTTTCAGGTCAATTGGACTCCATTTGATTTTCCTTTTCTGCAATACTCTAAAACAAGGAAAAAACAGAAACTGGCACTCGCATTGGGCTCTGGGTTAATAGGTTAGTCCCCAAAATAATATAAAAGTGTATAATAAAGCCCTTAAACATCCAAATTTGATAATATAATAGCATGGAATAAAAAAATTATAGATACGTTGGAGACGTATCAATAGGCATCACGTCCGAGACAAGTAGACCGACTCCTGCCTGCATCTACTACTATTACTCCACACATCGACCGCTATCCAGCATGCATATAGGGTATTAAGTTCAAGAGAACAGAGTAACGCTTTAAGCAAGATGACATGATGTAGAGGGATAAACTTGATGCGTCCATTTTGCATCATGCTTTTATATCGATATTTATTGCATTATGGGTTGTTATTACACATTATGTCACAATACTTATGCCTATTCTCTCTTATTTTACAAGGTTTACATAAAGAGGGAGAATGTCGGCAGCCGGGATTCTGGGCTGGAAAAGGAGCAAATATTAGAGACCTATTCTGCCCAGCTCCAAAATCCCTGAAACTTCATGGAAGACGTTTTCATAATATATAAAAAATACTGAGTGCAAGAAGTTCACCAGGGGGGCACACCCTGCCCACGAGGGTGGGGGCGCGCCCTATCCCCCTAGGCGCTCCCCTACCTCGTGGGCCCCCTGGTGGCCCTCCGATGGCCATCTTCTGCTATATGGAGTCTTTCGATGAGAAAAAAAATCATAAGCCATCTTCCCGGACGAGACTCCGCCGCCACGAGGCGGAACCTTGGCAGAACCAATCTAGGGCTCTGGTGGAGCTGTTCTGCCGGGGAAACTTCCCTCAGGGAGGGGGAAATCATCGCCATCATTATCACCAACGCTCCTCTCATCGGGACAGGGCAATCTCCATCAACATCTTCACTAGCACCATCTCCTCTAAAAACCCTAGTTCATCTCTTGTATCCAATTCTTGTCTCCAAGTCTGAGATTGGTACATGTGGGTTGCTAGTAGTGTTAATTACTCCTTGTAGTTGATGCTAGTTGGGTTATTTGGTGGAAGATCATATGTTCAGATCATATATGCATATTAATACCCCTCTGATTATGAACATGAATATGCTTTGTGAGTAGTTACGTTTGTTCCTGAGGACATGGGAGAAGTCTTGCTATTAGTAGTCATGTGAATTTGGTATTCGTTCGATATTTTGATGAGATGTATGTTGTCTCTCCTCTAGTGGTGTTATGTGAACGTCGACTACATGACACTTCACCATTATTTGGGCCTAGAGGAAGGCATTGGGAAGTAATAAGTAGATGATGGGTTGCTAGAGTGACAGAAGCTTAAACCCTAGTTTATGCGTTGCTTCGTAAGGGGCTGATTTGGATCCATATGTTTCATGCTATGGTTAGGTTTACCTTAATACTTTTGTTGTAGTTGCGGATGCTTGCAATAGAGGTTAATCATAAGTGGGATGCTTGTCCAAGTAAGGGCAGCACCCAAGCACCGGTCCACCCACATACCAAATTATCAAAGTACCGAACGCGAATCATATGAACGTGATGAAAACTAGCTTGACGATATTCCCATGTGTCCTCGGGAGCGCTTTACATCATATAAGAGTTTGTCCAGGCTTGTCCTTTGCTACAAAAAGGATTGGGCCACCTTGCTGCACTTTATTTACTTTTGTTACTTGTTACTCGTTACAAATTATCCTATCACAAAACTATCTGTTACCTATTATTTCAGTGCTTGCAGAGAATACCTTGCTGAAAACCGCTTATCATTTCCTTCTGCTCCTCGTTGGGTTCGACACTCTTACTTATCGAAAGGACTACGATAGATCCCCTATACTTGTGGGTCATCAAGACTCTTTTCTGGCGCCGTTGCCGGGGAGTGAAGCGCCTTTGGTAGGTGGAATTTGGTAAGGAAAAATTTATATAGTGTGCTGAAATTTACTGTCACTTGTTACTATGGAAAGTAATCCTCTGAGGGGCTTGTTCGGGTATCTTCACCCCGACCAGTAGAGCAAAGAGTTGCTCCTCAACCTACTGAACCTACTGAAAATGAAAATGTCTGCTTTGAAATTCCTTCGGGTATGATAGAAAAACTGCTAGCTAATCCTTTTGCAGGAGACGGAACAATGCATCCTGATGAGCACCTAATATATGTGGATGAAGTTTGTGGATTATTTAAGCTTGCAGGTGTACCCGGAGATGTTATAAAGAAGAAGGTCTTCCCTTTATCTTTGAAGGAAGATGCATTGACATGGTATAGGCTATGTGATGATACGGGGTCATGGAACTACAAACGATTGAAATTGGAATTTCATCAGAAGTTTTATCCTATGCATCTTGTTCATCGTGATCGCAATTATATATATAATTTTTGGCCTCGCGAAGGAGAAAGCATAGCTCAAGCTTGGGCGAGGCTTAAATCAATGTTATATTCATGCCCCAATCATGAGCTCTCAAGAGAAATGATTATTCAAAATTTATATGCTCGGCTTTCTGATAACAATCGCACCATGCTCGATACTTCTTGTGTTGGCTCTTTTATGACGAAGACTATTGAATTCAAATGGGATTTATTGGAAAGAATTAAACGCAACTCTGAAGATTGGGACCTCGATGAAGGTAAGGAGTCAGGTATGACACCTAAGTTTGATTGTGTTAAATCTTTTATGGATACCGATGTTTTCCGTAAATTTAGCACTAAATATGGACTTGACTCTGAGATAGTAGCTTCTTTCTGTGAATCTTTTGCTACTCATGTTGATCTCCCTAGGGAGAAGTGGTTTAAATATCATCCTCCCATAGAAGTAAAAGTAGCTGCACCTATTAAAGTTGAAGAAAAGACTATCACTTATAATGATCCTATTGTTCCTACTACTTATGTTGAGAGACCACCTTTTCCTGTTAGGATAAAAGATCATGCTAAAGCTTCAACTATGGTTCGTAAAAGCTATATTAGAACTTATACACCTGCTGAGCAAATTAAAGTTGAACCTAATATTGCTATTGTTAAAGATCTCTTGTCTGATAATATTGATGGGCATGTTATTCATTTCCGTGATGAGACTGCTAGAATTGCTAAACCATGTGCTAAAGATAAAGCTAGATCTTTGGTAGGCATGCCTATTATTTCTGTTAAAATAGGAGATCATTGTTATCATGGCTTATGTGATATGGGTGCCAGTGCTAGTGCAATACCTATTGACTTATACAAAGAAATTATGCATGATATTACACCTGCTGAGTTAGAAGATATTGATGTCACAATTAAACTTGCCAATAGAGATACTATTTCACCAATGGAATTGTTAGAGATGTTGAAGTCTTGTGGGAAAACTAAATATCCTGCTGATTTTCTTGTTCTTGGTTCCCCACAAGATAGCTTTTGTCCCATTATATTTGGTAGACCCTTCTTGAACACTGTTAATGCTAAGATAGATTGCAAAAAGGATGTTGTTACTATTGGTTTAGGTGATATGTCTCATGAATTTAATTTCTCTAAATTTCGTAGACAACACCGTGAAGAGGAATTGCCTAGTAAAGATGAAATTATTGGTCTTGCTTCTATTGCCGTACCTCCTAGTGATCCTTTAGAACAATATTTGCTAGACCATGAAAATGATATGTTTATGAATGAAAGAAGGGAAATAGATGAAGTATTCTTTAAACAGGAACCCATCCTGAAACACAATTTGCCTGTTGAAATCCTAGGGGATCCTCCTCCACCCAAGGGTGATCCCGTGTTTGAGCTTAAACCGTTACCTGATACTCTTAAATATGCTTATCTTGATGAGAAAAAGATATATCTTGTTATTATTAGTGCTAACCTTTCAGAGCATCAAGAAGAGAGATTATTGAAAACTCTGAAGAAGCACCGTGCCGCTATTGGATATACTCTTGATGATCTTAAGGGCATTAGTCCCACTCTATGTCAACACAAAATAAATTTGGAGGAAGATGCCAAACCAGTTCGTGATCATCAACGACGGCTGAATCCTAAGATGAAGGAAGTGGTAAGAAAGGAAATACTAAAGCTTCTTGAGGCAGGTATAATCTATCCCGTTGCTGATAGTCAGTGGGTAAGTCCTGTCCATTGTGTCCCTAAGAAGGGAGGTATTGCTATCGTTCCTAATGATAAAGATGAGTTGATCCCGCAAAGAATTATTACAGGTTATAGGATGGTAATTGATTTCCGCAAATTAAATAAAGCTACTAAAAAAGATCATTACCCTTTACCTTTTATCGATCAAATGCTAGAAAGATTATCCAAACATACACATTTTTGCTTTCTAGATGGTTATTCTGGTTTCTCTCAAATACCTGTGTCAGCCAATGATCAATCAAAGACTACTTTTACTTGCCCTTTTGGTACTTTTGCTTATAGACGTATGCCTTTTGGTTTATGTAATGCACCTGCTACCTTTCAAAGATGCATGATGGCTATATTCTCTGACTTTTGTGAAAAGATTTGTGAGGTTTTCATGGACGATTTTTCCGTCTATGGATCCTCTTTTGATGATTGCTTAAGCAACCTTGACCGAGTTTTGCAGAGATGTGAAGAAACTAATCTTGTCTTGAATTGGGAAAAGTGCCACTTTATGGTTAATGAAGGTATTGTCTTGGGGCATAAAGTTTCTGAAAGAGGTATTGAGGTTGATAAAGCCAAGGTTGATGCTATTGAAAAGATGCCATGTCCCAAGGACATCAAAGGTATAAGAAGTTTCCTTGGTCATGCCGGTTTTTATAGGAGGTTCATTAAGGACTTCTCAAAAATTTCTCGGCCTCTGACTAATTTATTACAAAAAGATATACCATTTGTTTTTGATGATGATTGTGTAGAAGCATTTGAAATACTTAAGAAAGCATTAATCTCTGCACCTATTGTTCAGCCACCTGATTGGAATTTACCTTTTGAAATTATGTGTGATGCTAGTGATTATGCTGTAGGTGTTGTTCTAGGGCAAAGAGTTGATAAGAAATTAAATGTTATTCAATATGCTAGTAAAACTCTAGACAATGCTCAGAGAAATTATGCTACTACTGAAAAAGAATTCTTAGCAGTTGTATTTGCTTGTGATAAGTTCAGACCTTATATTGTTGATTCTAAAGTAACTATTCACATTGATCATGCTGCTATTAAATATCTTATGGAAAAGAAAGATGCTAAACCTAGACTTATTAGATGGGTTCTCTTGCTACAAGAATTTGATTTGCATATTATTGATAGAAAGGGAGCTGAGAACCCCGTTGCAGACAACTTGTCTAGGTTAGAAAATGTTCTTGATGACCCACTACCTATTGATGATAGCTTTCCTGATGAACAATTAAATGTCATAAATGCTTCTCATACTGCTCCATGGTATGCTGATTATGCTAATTACATTGTTGCTAAATTTATACCACCTAGTTTCACATACCAGCAAAAGAAAAAGTTCTTCTATGATTTGAGACATTACTTTTGGGATGACCCACACCTTTATAAAGAAGGAGTAGGTGGTGTTATTAGACGTTGTGTACCTGAGCATGAACAGGAACAGATCCTACGCAAGTGTCACTCCGAGGCTTATGGAGGACACCACGCTGGAGATAGAACTGCACATAAGGTATTACAATCCGGTTTTTATTGGCCTACTCTCTTCAAGGATGCCCGTAAGTTTGTCTTGTCTTGTGATGAATGTCAAAGAATTGGTAATATTAGTAGACGTCAAGAAATGCCTATGAATTATTCACTTGTTATTGAACCATTTGATGTTTGTGGCTTTGATTATATGGGACCTTTTCCTGCCTCTAATGGATATACACATATTTTAGTTGTTGTTGATTACGTTACTAAGTGGGTAGAAGCTATTCCAGCTAGTAGTGTTGATCATAACACCTCTATTAAGATGCTTAAAGAAGTTATTTTTCCAAGGTTTGGAGTCCCTAGATATTTAATGACTGATGGTGGTTCACATTTTATTCATGGTGCTTTCCGTAAAATGCTTGCTAAATATGATGTTAATCATAGAATTGCATCTCCTTATCACCCACAGTCTAGTGGTCAAGTAGAATTGAGTAATAGAGAACTCAAATTAATTTTGCAAAAGACTGTTAATAGATCTAGAAAGAATTGGTCCAAGAAACTTGATGGTGCATTATGGGCCTATAGAATTGCATATAAACATCCTATGGGTATGTCTCCGTATAAAATGGTCTATGAAAAAGCATGTCACTTACCCCTCGAACTAGAACATAAGGCTTATTGGGCTATTAAAGAGCTCAATTATGATTTCAAACTTGCCGGTGAGAAGAGGTTATTTGACATTAGCTCACTTGATGAATGGAGAACCCAAGCCTATGAGAATGCCAAATTATTTAAAGAAAAAGTTAAAAGATAGCATGACAAAAGGATACAAAAGCATGAGTTTAATGTAGGTGACTATGTATTGCTATACAACTCTCGTTTAAGATTTTTTTTGCAGGAAAACTTCTCTCTAAATGGGAAGGTCCTTACGTTATCGAGGAGGTCTATCGTTCCGGTGCCATAAAAATCAACAACTTCGAAGGCACAAATCCGAAGGTGGTGAACAGTCAAAGAATTAAACATTATATCTCAGGTAATCCTCTAAATGTTGAAACCAATGTTATTGAAACCGTAACCCTGGAGGAATACATAAGGGACACTTTTGGGAACGTTTTAGACTCCGAAAAGGAATAGCTATGTGGTACGGTAAGTAAATCGGCTCCAAAAAAGTTCTAATGGCAATTTTCTTCCGTTTTGGAATATTTAGACAAATAGAAAAATAAGAAGCAGTCCGAGAAGGACACGAGAGCTCCACGAGGGTGGAGGGCGCGCCCTACCCCCTGGGCGCGCCCCCCTACCTCGTGGGCACCTCGTGTGCTCTCCGGACTCCGTTTTCATACACGACACGTATTTTGGTCGGTAAAAATTCATTATATATTCTCCCGGAGGTTTTGACTCCCGTATCACGCAAAAATCTCTTGTTCTTGTTTCGAGCTGTTTTCTGCCAGAGTTGTCAAAGCTAAGCATCATGTCGTCTCCCTCCTCCTCCAACAATGAGGGCAATGACACTTGGCTAATGAAGATAGAGCTTAAAAGAGAAGAACCCATGGAGATCAACAAGGATGAAGGGATCAAGAAGGCCACGGAGGACCAAGTTCCGGTGTCAGAAGACATCCTTCAACTTGATCAAAATCTTCTTACCCCAACTGAGATTGAAGCTTTCAAGATGACCGAGTTAGCTCGTATACAAAATAAGTATCTCACACGTGAAAATATTTTGTTGAAGGAGCATATTATCACACTCAAAGGCATTATCAGCAAGTTAGAAGACCTCCTACGCTCGATGTGCGACTATCCATCACCAACAACTCCACCTTCTTCACCAACAAAGGAGACATAATCACATGGGTATGTGCACTCCCCTTGGCAACTGCCAAGCTTGGGGGAGTGCCCCGGTATCGTATCACCATCACTTTTATCTTTACCGTTTTTCTTAGTTCAATCCTTTTGGTAATATTTTGATCTAGTAGAATAAAAGTTCTTAGTATGATCCAGTTGTGAGTTTTGCTTTATGATCCTTCTATGTAATCGAGTCCGTGAGCTATATAATAAAGATTAGTGTTGAGTCAAGGGCTTGATTATTTTGCCATGATCTTAAGTGAATAAAAGAAAAGAGAAAGAAATAAAGAAACAAAGAGATCATATGGATCTTATGGAGAGTAATGAGCTCACATAGAAAAAGTATGATGAATAAAAGCTATTGAGAGTTGACAGACATAGTTTTGGTCATCGTTGCAATTAATAGGAAGTAATAAAGAAAGAGAGGTCTTCACATATAAATATACTATCTTGGGCATCTTTTATGATTGTGAGCACTCATTAAAATATGACATGCTAAAGAGTTGACGTTGGACAAGGAAGACAACGTAGTGGGTTATGTTTTCTTACATCTGAGATAAATTATATTGTCATGGATCATCCAACATGATTGAGCTTGCCTTTCTCCCTCATGCCAGCCAAATTCTTTGCACCAAGTAGAGATACTACTTGTGCTTCCAAACACCCTTAAACCAGTTTTGCCATGAGAGTCCACCATATCTACCTATGGATTGAGTAAGATCCTTCAAGTAAGTTGTCATCGGTGCAGGCAATAAAAATTGCTCTATAAATATGTATGATTGATTGGTGTGGAGGAAATAAGCTTTATACGATCGAGTGATATGGAAGAAATAAAAGCGACAGACTGCATAATAAAGGTCCATATCACAAGTGGCAATATAAAGTGACGTTCTTTCGCATTAAGATTTTGTGCATCCAACCATAAAAGCGCATGACAATCTCTACTTCCCTCTGCGAAGGGCCTATCTTTTACCTTTATCTCCTACCTTACATAAGAGTCATGGTGATCTTCACCCTTCCTTTTTACATTTTATCTTTTGGCAAGCACAACATGTTGGAGGGATCCTGGTATATATGGCTAATTGGATGTGAGTTTTCACGAACTATTATTGTTGACATTACCCTTGAGGTAAAACGTTGGGAGGCAAAACTATAAGACCCTATCTTTCTCTGTGTTTGATTAAAACTCCATACCCATAAGTATTGCGTGAGTGTTACCAATTGTGGAAGATTATATGATAGTTGAGTATCTGGACTTGCTGAAAAGCTCTTATATTGACTCTTTCCTATGTTATGATAAATTGTAATTGCTCCAATGACTGAGATTATAGTTTGTTAGTTTTCAATGAAGTTTATGATTCATACTTGAAATTTTGATTGAATTATTACTCTAGCATAAGAGATCATATGACAAGAATTATATAAGTTGCTATTCTAAGAATGATCATGATGCTCTCATGTCTGTATTTCATTTTTATCGACACCTCTATCTCTAAACATGTGGACATATTTTTCGATTTCGGCTTTCGCTTGAGGAAAAGCGAGGTCTAAGCTTGGGGGAGTTCATACGTCCATTTTGCATCATGATTTTTTTAAAATATTTATTGCATTATGGGCTATTATTACACATTATGTCACAATACTTATGCCTATTCTCTCTTATTTTACAAGGTTTACATAAAGAGGGAGAATGTCGGCAGCTGGGATTCTGGGCTGGAAAAGGAGCAAATATTAGAGACCTATTCTGCGCAGCTCCAAAAGTCCTGCAACTTCACGGAAGACGTTTTCAGAATATATAAAAAATAATGAGCGCAAGAAGTTCACCAGGGGGCCACACCCTGCCCACGAGGGTGGGGGCGCGCCCTACCCCCCTGGGCGCGCCCCCCTACCTCATGGGCCCCCTGGTGGCCCTCCAATGGCCATCTTCTGCTATATGGAGTCTTTCGATGAGGAAAAAAATCATAAGTGAACTTTTCGGACGAGACTCCGCCGCCACGAGGCGGAACCTTGGCGGAACCAATCTAGGGCTCTGGCGGAGCTGTTCTGCCGGGGAAACTTCCCTCCGGGAGGGGGAAATCATCGCCATCGTCATCACCAACGCTCCTCTCATTGGGAGAGGGCAATCTCAATCAACATCTTCACCAGCACCATCTCCTCTCAAAACCCTAGTTCATCTCTTGTATCCAATTCTTGTTTCCAAGTCCGGGATTGGTACCTGTGGGTTGCTAGTAGTGTTAATTACACCTTGTAGTTGATGGTAGTTGGTTTATTTGGTGGAAGATCATATGTTCAGATCCTATATGCATATTAATACCCCTCTGATTATGAACATGAATATGCTTTGTGAGTAGTTACGTTTGTTCCTGAGGACATGGGAGAAGTCTTGCTCTTAGTAGTCATGTGAATTTAGTATTCGTTCGATATTTTGATGAGATGTATGTTGTCTCTCCTCTAGTGGCGTTATGTGAACGTCGACTACATGACACTTCACCATTATTTGGGCCTAGAGGAAGACATTGGGAAGTAATAAGTAGATGATGGGTTACTAGAGTGACAGAAGCTTAAATCCTAGTTTATGTGTTGCTTCATAAGGCGCTGATTTGGATCCATATGTTTCATGTTATGGTTAGGTTTACCTTAATACTTTTGTTGTAGTTGTGGATGCTTGCAATAGAGGTTAACCATAAGTGGGATGCTTGTCCAAGTAAGGGAAGCACCCAAGCACCGGTCCACCCACATACCAAATCATCAAAGTACCGAACGTGAATCATATGAACGTGATGAAAACTAGCTTGACGATATTCCCATGTGTCCTCGGGAGCACTTTACATCATATAAGAGTTTTTCCAGGCTTGTCCTTTGCTACAAAAAGGATTGGCCACCTTGCTGCACTTTATTTACTTTTGTTACTTGTTACTCGTTACAAATTATCCTATCACAAAACTATTTGTTACCTATTATTTCAGTACTTGCAGAGAATACCTTGCTGAAAACTGCTTATCATTTCCTTCTGCTCCTCGTTGGGTTCGACACTCATACTTATCGAAAGGACTACGGTAGATCCCCTATACTTGTGGGTCATCAAAACTCATGCAATATGATATAAACCCCATCTTGTTATCCTCGATGGCAACAATACAATACGTGCCTTGCTACCCCTACTGTCACTGGGAAAGGACACCGCAAGATTGAACCCAAAGCTAAGCACTTCTCCCATTGCAAGAAAGATCAATCTAGTAGGCCAAACCAAACTGATAATTCAAAGAGACTTGCAAAGATAACCAATCATACATAAAAGAATTCAGAGAAGATTCAAATACTGTTCATAGATAAACTTGATCATAAACCCACAATTCATTGGTCTCAACACCACAAAAGAAGATTACATCGAATAGATGTCCACAAGAGAGGGGGAGAACTTTGTATTGAGATCCAAAAAGAGAGAAGAAGCCATCTAGCTAATAACTATGGACCCGTAGGTCTGAAGTAAACTACTCACACTTCATCGGAGGGGCTATGGTGTTGATGTAGAAGCCCTCCGTGATCGATACCCCCTCCGACGGAGCTCCAGAAAAGGCCCCAAGATGGGATCTCGTGGATACAGAAAGTTACGGCGGTGGAATTAGGGTTTTGGCTCCGTATCTGGTAGTTTGGGGGTACACAGGTATATATAGGAGGAAGGAGTACGTCGGTGGAGCAACGTGGGGCCTATGAGGGTGGAGGGCGCACCTGGGGGCTAGGAGCCCCCCCCTACCTCGTGCCTTCCTGGTTGATTGCTTGACGTAGGATCCAAGTCCTCTAGATCATGTTCGTTCCGAAAATCATGTTCCCGAAGGTTTCATTCCGTTTGGACTCCGTTTGATATTCTTTTTCTGTGAAACCCTAAAATAGCCAAAAAAACATCAATTCTGGGCTGGGCCTCCGGTTAATAGGTTGGTCCCAAAAATAATATAAAAGTGTATAATAAAGCCCAATAATGTCCAAAACAGGATATAATATAGCATGGAACAATAAAAAATTATAGATACGTTGGAGACGTATCAAGCATCCCCAAGCTTAATTCCTGCTCGTCCTCGAGAAGGTAAATGATAAAAACAGAATTTTTGATGTGGAATGCTACTTGGCATAATTTCAATGTAATTATCTTAATTGTGGTATGAATATTCAGATCCAAAATATTCAAGACAAAAGTTCAATATTGACATAGAAATAATAATACTTCGAGCATACTAACTAAGCAATTATGTCTCTTCAAAATAACATGGCCAAAGAAAGTTATCCCTACAAAATCATATAGTCTGGCTATGCTCCATCTTCACCACACAAAGTATTTAAATCATGCACAACCCCGATGACAAGCCAAGCAATTGTTTCATACTTTTGGTGTTCTCAAACTTTTTCAATCTTCACGCAATACATGAGCGTGAGCCATGGACATAGCACTATATGTGGAATAGAATGGTGGTTGTGGAGAAGACAAAAAGGGAGAAGATAGTCTCACATCAACTAGGCGTATCAACGGGCTATGGAGATGACTATTAATAGATATCAATGTGAGTGAGTAGGGATTGCCATGCAACGGATGCACTAGAGCTATAAGTATATGAAAGCTCAATAAAAAGAACTAAGTGGGTGTGCATCCAACTTGCTTGCTCACGAAGACCTAGGGCATTTTGAGGAAGCCCGTCGGTGCCATGGCAATATATCTCTGAATGGTGGAAAGTTGCATGGCAATATATCTCTGAATGGCTATGGAAATGCCATGATAGGTAGGTATGGTGGCTGTTTTGAGGAAGATATATGGTGGGTGTATGATACTGGCGAAAGGTGCGCGGTATTAGAGAGGCTAGCAACGGTGGAAGGGTGAGAGTGCGTATAATACATGGACTCCACATTAGTCATAAAGGACTCACATACTTATTGCAAAAATCTATTAGTTATCGAAGCAAAGTACTACGCGCATGCCCCTAGGGGGATAGATTGATAGGAAAAGACCATCGCTCGTCCCTGACCGCCACTCATAAGGAGGACAATCAATAAATACATCGTGCTCCGACTTCTTAACACAACGGTTCACCATACGTGCATGCTACGGGAATCACAAAATTCAACACAAGCATTTCTCAAATTCACAACTACTCAACTAGCACGACTCTAATATCACCATCTCCATATCTCAAAACAATTATCAAGTTTCAAACTTCTCATAGTATTCAACACACTCATAAGAATTTTTTATATTAATCTTGAATGCCTAAAATAATTAAAGAAAATTACCATGCTGTTTTTTAGGACTCTCAAAATAATCTAAGTGAAGCATGAGAGAACAAAAGTTTCTATAAAACAAATGCACCATCGTGCTCTAAAATATATAAGTGAAGCACTAGAGAAAAAACTATATAACTCTAAGTGAAGCACATAGAGTATTCTAACAATTTCCGAATCATGTGTGTCTTTCTCAAAAGGTGTGTGCAGAAAGGATGATTGTGGAAAACTAACAAATAAAGACTCAAATAATACAAGATTCTCCAAGCAAAACACATATCATGTGGTAAATAAAAATATAGCTCCAAGTAAAGTTACCGATAGAAGTAGACGAAAGAGGGGATGCCTTCCGGGGCATCCCCAAGCTTTGGCTTTTAGGTGTCCTTAGATTATCTTGGGGTGCCATGGGAATCCCCAAGATTAGGCTTTGCCACTCCTTGTTCCATAATCCATCAAGTCTTTACCCAAAACTTGAAAACTTCACAACACAAAACTTAAAGTAGAAAATCTCGTGAGCTCTGTTAGCGAAAGAAAACAAAACACCACTTGAAGGGTACTGTAATGAACTAATTATTTATTTATATTGGTGTTAAACCTACTGTATTCCAACTTCTCTATGGTTTATAAACTATTTTACTAGCCATAGATTCATCAAAATAAGCAAACAACACACGGAAAATAGAATCTGTCAAAAACAAAACAGTCTTTAGTAATCTGCAGCTAACGCAAGTTATGGAACCCCAAAAATTCTAAAATAAATTTCTGGACGTGAGGAATTTATCTATTAATCATCTTCAAAAATAATTAACTAAATAGAGCTTTCCAAATAAAAATGGCAGCAGTTCTCGTGAGCACTAAAGTTTCTGTTTTTTACAGCAAGATGAAAAAGACTTTCCCCAAGTCTTCCCAACGGTCCTACTTGGCACAAACACTAATTAAACACAAAAACACAACCAAAATAGAGGCTAGATAAATTATTTATTACTAAACAGGAGCAAAAAGCATGGAATAAAAATAAAATTGGGTTGCCTCCCAACAAGCGCTATCGTTTAACGCCCCTAGCTAGGCATGAAAGCAAGGATAGATCTAGGTATTGCCATCTTTGGAGGGCAATCCATAAGTGGCTCTCATAATAGATTCATAAGGTAATTTAATTATCTTTCTATGGAAGTGTTCCATGCATTTCCTTAACAGAAATTGGAATCTAATATTCCCTTCCTTCATATCAATAATTGCACCAATCGTTCTAAGGAAAGGTCTACCAAGAATAATAGGACATGAAGGATTGCAATCTATGTCAAGAACAAGAAAATCCACGGGCACATAATTCCTATTTGCAACAGTAAGAACATCATTAACTCTTCCCATAGGTTTCTTAATAGTGGAATCCGCAAGGTGCAAGTTTAAAGAGCAATCATCAAAATCACGGAAACCTAGCAAATCACACAAAGTCTTTGGAATCGTGGAAACACTAGCACCCAAATCACACAAAGCATAGCATTGATGATCTTTAATCTTAATTTTAATAGTAGGTTCCCACTCATCATAAAGTTTTCTAGGGATAGAAACTTCCAACTCAAGTTTTTCTTCATAAGATTGCATCAAAGCATCAACGATATGTTTGGTAAATGCTTTATTTTGACTATAAGCATGAGGAGAATTTAGCACGGATTGCAACAAGGAAATACAATTTAGCAAAGAGCAATTGTCATAATTAAATTCCTTGAAAACCAAAATAGTGGGTTCATCAATATTTAAGTTTTTCTTCTTCAATCCCACTTTTAACAATTTTAGCATCAAGATCTAAAGACTCCGAATTTTTGGAATGTCTTCTAGGTAAAGGTGGATCATATTCAGTCCCATCATTATCAAGGTTCATATTGCAAAACAAAGATTTAATAGGGGACACATCAATAACTTTTAGATCTTCATCTTTATTATCATGGAAACTAGAAGAACACGCTTTTATAAAGTAATCTTTCTTAGCACGCATCCTAGCGGTTCTTTCTTTGCACTCATCAATGGAAATTCTCATAGCTTTGAGAGACTCATTGATATCATGCTTAGGTGGAATAGATCTAAGTTTCAAAGGCTCAACATCAAGAGAAATTCTATCAACGTTCAACTCATCAATCTTAAGCAATTTTTCTTCAATCAAAGCATTGAAATTCTTTTGCGGGGTAATAAATTATTTAATATTAGATTCAAAATCAGAGGGTATATTATTAAAATTTCCATAAGAATTGTTGTAGGAATTACCATAATTATTAGAGGAATTACTAGGATACGGCCTAGGATTAAAGTTTCCTCTATACGCGTTGTTACCAAAATTATTCCTGCCAACAAAATTCACATCCAAATATTCATTATTATTCTCAATCAAGGTAGACAAAGGCATATCATTAGGATCAGAAGAAACACTTTCATTAGCAAATAATTTCATAAGTTCATCCATCTTACCACTCAAAACATTAATTTCTTCTATCGCATGCACTTTCTTATTAGTAGATCTTTCAGTGTGCCATTGAGAATAATTAAACATAATATTATCTAGGAGTTTAGTAGCTTCTCCTAAATTGATTTCCATAAAAGTGCCTCCCGCGGTCGAATCTAAAAGATTTCTAGAAGCAAAATTCAATCTAGCATAAATTTTTTGTATAATCATCCACAAATTCAAACCATGTGTAGGGCAATTACGTATCATTAATTTCATCCTCTCCCAAGCTTGTGCAACATGTTCATGATCAAGTTGCTTAAAATTCATAATATTGTTTCTAAGAGAGATGATCTTAGCGGGAGGAAAATACTTAGAGATAAAAGCATCTTTGCACTTATTCCACGAATCAATACTATTTTTAGGTAAAGACGAAAACCAAGCTTTAGCACGATCTCTAAGAGAAAAAGGAAATAGCTTCAATTTAACAATATCATTGTCCACATCTTTCTTCTTTTGCATATCACACAAATAAACAAAGTTGTTTAGATGGGTAGCGGCATCTTCACTAGGAAGGCCGGAAAACGGATCTTTCATGACAAGATTCAGCAAAGCAGCATTTATTTCACAAGATTCAGCATCGGTAAGAGGAGCAATCGGAGTGCTAATAAGATCATTGTTGTTGGTATTGGTAAAGTCACACAATTTGGTATTATCTTGAGCCATCGTGACAAGCAAGCAATCCGACACACAAGCAAACAAGAAACGGGCAAAAAGAGGCGAATAGAGAAAGAGAGGGAGGATGGAGAGAGAGAGAGAGGGCAAATAAAATGACAAGGGTGAAGTGGGGGGAGAGGAAAACGAGAGGCAAATGGCAAATAATGTAATGCGGGAGATAAGGGTTTGTGATGGGCACTTGGTATGTTGACTTTTGCGTAGACTCCCCGGCAACAGCGCCAGAAATCCTTCTTGCTACCTCTTGAGCACTGCGTTGGTTTTCCCTTGAAGAGGAAAGGGTGATGTAGCAGAGCAGCGTAAGTATTTCCCTCAATTTTTGAGAACCAAGGTATCAAACCAGTAGGAGGCCACGCACAAGTCCCTCGCACCTACACAAACAAATAAACTCCTCACAACCAACGCGATAAAGGGGTTGTCAATCCCTTCACGGTCACCTACGAGAATGAGATCTGATAGATATGATAATATAAGATTTTTGCTATTTTTATGATAAAGAGAAATAAAGATGCAAGTAAAATAAATGGCAAAGGAAATAACTAAGTATTGTAAGATTAATATGATGGAGAATAGACCCGGGGGCCATAGGTTTCACTAGAGGCTTCTCTAGAGAGCATTAGTATTACGGCGGGTAAACAAATTACTGTTGAGCAATTGACAGAATTGAGCATAGTTATGAGAATATCTAGGTATGATCATGTATATAGGCATCACGTCCGAGACAAGTAGACCGACTCCAGCCTGCATCTACTACTATTACTCCACACATCGACCACTATCCAGCAAGCATCTAGAGTATTAAGTTCAAGAGAACAGAGTAACGCTTTAAGCAAGATGACATGATGTAGAGGGATAAACTCATGCAATATGATATAAACCCCATCTTGTTATCCTCGATGGCAACAATACAATATGTGCCTTGCTGCCCCTACTGTCACTGGGAAAGGACACCGCAAGATTGAACCCAAAGCTAAGCACTTCTCCCATTGCAAGAAAGATCAATCTAGTAGGCCAAACCAAACTGATAATTCGAAGAGACTTGCAAAGATAACCAATCATACATAAAAGAATTCAGAGAAGATTCAAATATTGTTCATAGATAAACTTGATCATAAACCCACAATTCATCGGTCTCAACAAACACACCGCAAAAGAACATTACATCGAATAGATCTCCACAAGAGAGGGGGAGAACTTTGTATTGATTTCCAAAAAGAGAGAAGAAGCCATCTAGCTAATACTATGGACCCGTAGGTCTGAAGTAAACTACTCACACTTCATCGGAGGGGCTATGGTGTTGGTGTAGAAGCCCTCCGTGATCGATACCCCCTCTGGCGGACCTCCGGAAAAGGCCCCAAGATGGGATCTCGTGGATACAGAAAGTTACGGCGGTGGAATTAGGGTTTTGGCTCCGTATTTGGTAGTTTGGGGTACGTAGGTATATATAGGAGGAAGGAGTACGTCGGTGGAGCAACGTGGGCCCCAAGAGGGTGGAATGAAAGTGCAACTATCCCTAGGTGGTTTTGGTAATTCCTAACAACATATAGCTCATTGAGCTAATGCTATTCCAAGATTAATATTTCAAGAAAAGCTCAATGAATGGCATGGCATGGATGAGGAATGTGGACCCCTCAAAATATTAAGGACAAAAAGATTGGCTCAAGCTCAAAGCTCAAGACTCTACATTTTATATTTTAGTGATCCAAGATCACATTGAGTCTATAGGAAAATCCAATGCTATCAAGGAGGGATGAGGTGTTGTTTAATGAGGTTCTTGCTTCATAGTGCTTAGTGATATGCTCCAAAACCCTCAACTACCTTCCCACACCCACATATGACCTAAACCAAAAGTCAAACTCGGCCCTACCGATTCTTTCTATCCGGCGCCACCGAGTTTCAAATGTCATAGCCACTGCCACAAACCCTAGGCAAATCGGTCTCATCGATAGGGATTTCGGTCACACCGAGATGGGGGTGTAATCTCTCTGTTTCCCTTCGTAACGTTTCAGTCCTACCGAGATGAGCGATTGGTCCCACCGAGATTGCAATGTAAACTCTCTTTTTCTCTTTCGTAACATTTCGGTCCCACCGAAATGAGCGATCGGTCCCACCAAGTTTACCTGACCAACTCTCTGGGTTAGATTATTACCAAAATCGGTCCCACCGAGTTTGTGTAATCGGTCACACCGAGATTATGTTATGCCCTAACCCTAACCATATCGGTCCTACCGAGTTGCATCTCAGTCCCACCGAAAATCCTAACGGTCACTAGATTTGCTGAATCGGTCTGACCGAGTCTTTCACTTCGGTCTCACCAAGATTGGTAAATTGTGTGTAACGGTTAGTTTTTGTGTGGAGGCTATATATACCCCTCCACCCACTCTTCATTCGAGGAGAGAGCCATCAGAACATACCTACACTTCCAATACACATTTTCTGAGAGAGAACCACCTACTCATGTGTTGAGGCCAAGATATTCCATTCCTACCATATGAATCTTGATCTCTAGCCTTCCCCAAGTTGCTTTCCACTCAAACCTTCTTTCCACCAAATCCATATCCTGTGAGAGAGAGTTGAGTGTTGGGGAGACTATCATTTGAAGCACAAGAGCAAGGAGTTCATCGTCAACACACCATTTGTTACTTCTTGGAGAGTGGTATCTCCTAGATTGGCTAGGTGTCACTTGGGAGCCTCCGACAAATATTGTGGAGTTGAACCAAGGAGTTTGTAAGGGCAAGGAGATCGCCTACTTCGTGAAGATCTACCTCTAGTGAGGCAAGTCCTTCATGGGCGATGGCCATGATGGGTTAGACAAGGTTGCTTCTTGGTGGACGCTTCGTGGGTGGAGCCGTCCGTGGACTCGCGCAACCGTTACCCTCCGTGGGTTGAAGTCTCCATCAACGTGGATGTACGATAGCACCACCTATCGGAACCACGACAAAAACATCCGTGTCTCCAATTCGTTTGAATTCTCCAAACCCTTCCCTTTACATTCTTGCAAGTTGCATGCTTTACTTTCCGCTGCTCATAGACTCTTTGCATGCTTGCTTGAATTGTGTTAAGATTGCTTGACTTGTGCTAAGATAGCTAAAATCTGCCAAAGACTAAAATTGGGAAAAGGATAGATTTTTATTTGGTCAAGTAGTCTAATCACCCCCCTCTAGACATACTTTCGATCCTACATGGAGGGCGCGCCTGGGGGGTAGGCGCGCCCCCTACCTCGTGCCTTCCTGATTGATTGGTTGACGTAGGGTCCAAGTCCTCTGGATCATGTTCGTTCCGAAAATCACGTTCCCGAAGGTTTCATTCCGTTGGGCCTCTGTTTGATATTCTTTTTCTGCGAAGCCCTAAAATAGGCAAAAAAACAACAATTCTGGGTTGGGCCTCCGGTTAATAGGTTAGTCCCAAAAATAATATAAAAGTGTATAATAAATCCCAATAATGTCCAAAACAGGATATAATATAGCATGGAACAATCAAAAATTATAGATACGTTGGAGACCTATCACTTGCCGATCATCAGGCAAGTCAACCAAAGTCCACACTTTGTTCTCATACATGGATCCCATCTCAGATTTCATGGCCTCAAGCCATTTTGCGGAATCTGGGCTCATCATCGCTTCCTCATAGTTTGTAGGTTCGTCATGGTCAAGTAACATGACCTCCAGAACAGGATTACCGTACCACTCTGGTGCGGATCTTACTCTGGTTGACCTACGAGGTTCGGTAGTAACTTGATCTGAAGTTTCATGATCATCATCATTAGCTTCATCACTAATTGGTGTAGATGTCACAGGAACCGGTTTTTGTGATGAACTACTTTCCAATAAGGGAGCAGGTACAGTTACCTCATCAAGTTCTACTTTCCTCCCACTCACTTCTTTTGAGAGAAACTCCTTCTCTAGAAAGGATCCATTCTTAGTAACGAATGTCTTGCCTTCGGATCTGTGATAGAAGGTGTACCCAACAGTTTCCTTTGGGTATCCTATGAAGACACATTTCTCCGATTTGGGTTCGAGCTTATCAGGTTGAAGCTTTTTTACATAAGCATCGCAACCCCAAACTTTAAGAAACGACAACTTTGGTTTCTTACCAAACCATAGTTCATAAGGCGTCATCTCAATGGATTTTGATGGTGCCCTATTTAACGTGAATGCTGCCGTCTCTAAAGCATAACCCCAAAACGATAGCCGTAAATCAGTAAGAGACATCATAGATCGCACCATATCTAGTAAAGTACGATTACGATGTTCGGACACACCATTACGCTGTGATGAAAATGCATATTCTTGGACATAACCCCGCCGTTTGGGCTATTGTGTGTGTTGGCTTCTAAGGTGAATTCTTTGATGGGAAAGAACCGAATCGTGAAGCTACCACGGATGAGTTGAAGATGCTACAATACAATGCTCAAGCTTTTGATATCCTCTTCAACGGATTGTGCCCCGAAGAATTCAACAAAATCAGCCGTCTTGAGAATGCAAAGGAAATTTGGGATACTTTGATTGATACGCATGAAGGTACCGACTCCGTCAAGGAATCCAAGTTGGATGTGCTTCAAAGTCAACTTGACAAGTTCAAAATGAAGGATGGTGAAGGTGTCGCTGAAATGTACTCTAGGCTTGCTCTTATCACAAATGAGATTGCCGGCTTAGGAAGTGAAGAGATGACCGACAAATTCATCATCAAGAAGATCCTAAGAGCCTTGGATGGAAAATACGATACCCTATGCACATTGATCCAAATGATGCCAAATTACAAAGATCTCAAGCCAACGGAAGTCATTGGAAGAATTTTTGCTCATGAGATGTCACTCAAGGATAAGGAGGAGCTCCATAACAAGTCAAGTGGTGCTTACAAAGCCTCATGTGAAGCCCCCACATCATCAAGTGAGAAACAAACCTTCAATGAAGAATTGAGCCTAATGGTGAAGAACTTCAACAAGTTCTACAAAAGTAGAAGCAAGGAGAGAAGTTCCAAGTCAAGGTCCTACAATGACAAAAGATCTTCTAGTCGAGAGCGAAACTGCTACAATTGTGGAAGACCCGGACACTACTCCAATGAGTGTACGGCTCCCCACAAGAGAAGGGAAGATTCTCCCAAAAGAAGAAGTAGAAGAGAAGAGTCACCATCAAGGGAGAGAAGGAGTAGGGATGATCGGTATGAACGAAGACACCCTCGGAGAAGCAAGGATTCGGAAAGGAAGGACAAGTCATCAAGGAGCTACACAAAACGAGGTGAATGGGTATCCGGCTCCGACTCCGACACTGACTCCGAGAGAAGCTATCACTCCGACTCCGAATATACTCAAGATGAAGGTGTTGCCAGACTAGCACTTGTGTCAACCAACTCCTACGACATATTTGATTCACCAAATGAAGGAATTGGAAGATGCTTCATGGCCAAAGGTCCAAAGGTATCACACCCCGAGTATGTTGATTTAAATAGTGATGAAGATGACTTGTTAGGTGATGATGAGTTACTTGTTGACAACTATAGTGATGAATACTATAATGAAATGAATGACAATGATAAGGAGAAGATTGAGTCTCTAACTAAAGAACTAAACACTCTTAAGTTAGCTCATGAAACTATCTTAGGAGATCATCGAGAACTTTTAAGGACTCATGAGAAATTACATTTTGAAAAGCTCAACCTTGAGCAAGAGCATGAGTTCTTAAAGGTAATCAATGATGATCTTCACAAGAAAAGTTCTTCTTACATTGCCAAGCGTTTACTCTTATCCACTTACATGCCTCAAGTCAAGTCTAGTAACAAGAACAAGAAAGATTCTTCCTCTAGTAGTAACAATAATCATGCTAAATCCAATGTTGTTGCTTCTAGTAGTTCTCTTGATTCCACTAATGATTCTCTTAGCCAAGTTACACTTGAGCAAGAAAATAGCTTATTGAAGGGAATTATAGAGAAAGGTGTTTACAAGAGCCTTGCCGGGAGTAAGCAATTCGAGGAAAGTGTACGCAAGCAAGGAAGGCACCGGAAGAATCAAGGTATTGGTTTTGAACGAAAGTTCAATGCCAATGGAGTTGAGTGGGAAGAAGATCAATACCCCAAGATGAAGTTTGTTCCTCAACAAGAGAAGTATGATCCTACTTCATCCAAAGGGACACAAGCTCAAGATGATCTTCCACCACAAGACCACAAGCAAAAAGGCAAGGACAAGCTTCAAGAGGAAATTGATGCATTTGAAGAAGCTCATAAGGCCTTGGTCAAGTGGGTTCTCAAGACTACATCAAGTTCCACTTCATCAAGTACAACTACAACTCCGAGTATTCCCATCAAGATGGTGTGGATCCCGAAGAAGAAGAACTAGAAGAGTTCTTGAGGGTGACTCCGCCAATGTACTTCACTCTTATCATTTTGGCAAGAACAAGTGCAATCAACTTCCACATATTGCACTAGTTCAAGGAGTCACAAACCCTCTCGTTGGTAAGACAAGGGACAAGGTAACCTAAAGCTTTCATAGACATCATCTTGTGTGTGCATCACTCTATGTCTATGGATACCCTTGTTTGTTCCTTGTGGGACTAACCCGTGTAGGTATTGAAAGTGCAACTCACTCCAAAGGATAGCTCCAAATGATCTACCTCAACATAGAGCATCCACATCTTCAACACCTACATGAAGTCATCATTGACAAAACCCAAGGTTAGTTCATCCCTCTTAGGGGGGATCTAACATCTAGGGGGAGCTTTACTCTAACAATTGAGTTAAAGCAACTCTAATGGTGTGAACACAAGAACGCTTTATGTAAAAGTGGTAACCCCACTTGTGCTTAAACGATGAGTATGACCTATGATCAAATGTTCTCATTTGACTCCTAAGTCAATATACTCATATATAGATGACCTAGTCATCGCCAATTGCTTGATAGATGCTAGAATTGTTTGTGCATGCTTTGCCACATATTTCATTTGCCATTTTATTGTGTGAGCATGTTGGTCGCATAATTCACTCATTCGAGGACATCCACTTGTTGTTTTGATTGATTGGTTTCCTTTTCTTTTGGCCAAGTGCATGGACAAGAATGCCTAAGAACCTTCTCTAGCTATCTATGCTTTCCTTGTCTCAAACTCTATTCATGTTGCATCACAAAATTTGATCAAGTCAGATTCAAACCACTCTGTGTGAGGAGCACTCGGAGTTCCCGATTCGTATAGACTTAAACTTCCAAAACTTCTTTGTGCGTTTCGGTCTGACCGATTCACCCATTTCGGTCATACCGAGATCACTAAGTCAATCTAGGTTTTCAACCTCGGTGCAACCGATTCAAACCATTCGGTCACACCAAGTTTCAGTAACTACTTGCAGTTATGAATCTCGGTGCCACCGAGTTGTTCCACTCGGTCACACCGACAGGGTCGGGCTATATATATCCACATGTCAAATTTTGGAAAACTTTCCGAATCCCCTAGACCCGCACTTAGCCCGCTCTGCCTCCACGGTCTCCGGATTGTCCTCCTCGTCGCCAGCCGCCTCCTACCACTGGTCTCCACCGCCGTCAACGAGAATCATCCCCGCTGTTGCCGCCGTAGCAAGTTCTCCGCCGAACTAGGGTACAAACTCGATCACTGTGTTATCCCCCATTTGATTCCTAGCACATTGTGTTCGCCATGTATCTTGCCACGATTGAGATCATTCTTATCCAGTCAAAACACTCCGTAGTTTAGTCATGAATTGAGAATTTAGGGTTAGGTTTCCGCCGAAACCATCTCGGACCCACCGAGTTGTGGAACTCGGTACCACCGATTTGGCTCAGGCCATTGCGCATGTAATTTTCGTTCTGACCAAGAATTGCAAATCGGTGTGACCGAGTTCAGGACTTTGTGAAACCCTAGCAGTCTCGGTGACTTGGTCTGACCGAGTTCACTAGTTTAGGTTCCAACAGCTGCTTCGGTATCACCGAGTTTACAAATCGGTTGATTCGAAATGCTTTCTGTGGAAAACTAAAACTAAGTTTTTGACTCATTCTTTTGCAAAAACCTCTGCATTTTGTGATGCTTATCCACTCTATCTCATCTATATCTATTCACAGGGTATGTTGTCAGTGTTTGCAATATGTCTGATCAGAGTGACAGCCAGAACAGGTCAGAGGAGCAGGTTCACTTGAGTGAGGGCACTAGTCCCTCTAGCAGCTTAGATGATGGCAGCAGGAGCACCCCAAGCAACTTACCCAAAGCTGCCACCAGGGCCAGCAAGAAAAGAACTTCAGAGTCAGAGGATGAGGACTATGTGGCTGAGGAAGAAGAAACCACCTCAAAGAGAAAAGTCCTGAAGAAGGAATATGGCACAGCTGCTGCCACCAAGCCAGGCATGAAGCAAAAGGTTCCTGCCAAGAGAATTCCAATGTCTAAGGCCGGGCATCTAATCAAGAGACTTTGGCATCTGCACCCAAAGAGCAGGTTGTGGCAGAGAAGAAGAGGAAAGAGAGGGTCAAGAAGACCACTGCCAGAGTGCTTGGGAGATCCTCAATCATGAGAAATTCTGAAGAAGAAGAGGAAGAAGATGCTGCACCAGCACCCAAAGCTCAGAAGCTTATGGGTGATGCCATCAGGGCAGGGGCTATTCCATCTAAGCCTAAGACTGCTCCAAAGGCTGCTGCTCCAGCTCCAAAGCCAAAACCGAAGAGGAGCACCAGGAACATCCCTACTGAGGAAAAGAACAAGGCCCTAGTGCCTGAAGCTGAAATGGAAGAAGAAGATGATGAGCCACATGTCTTGAGGAAGCTGAAGCCAAAAATCCCAGATCACAATGATGCTCATCCAGTTGCTGAGAACATGAAGATCAGGAAGGACTCGGGTCTGAGGCTATGGAGAGAGTCTGATCCATATGCCACCAGGAGAAGGACTGTTGTGGACTACAGGTTCCATACAAAGGAACAACAGGACTTCTATGAGACAGTGTTGCTTGACAAGAAGCCCATAGTGTGTGACATGAGATGGGTCAACTGGGACTACATCAAGGAGAATGAGGATCACTATCCAAGTGTACATGACAGTTTCAAGGCTTGTGGAGTCGATGAGTTTGTGGCTCAGAAGCTCACAAAATGGAATGGTGAGCTCATCATGCAGTTCTACTCCACAGCTCATTTCTACCCAGATGGAAGGATTGTTTGGATGTCTAAAGGTATGAGGTACCAGTCCACGGTTGCTGAATGGGCGAAGTTGATCAATGCCCAAAAAGAGAGTGAAGATGACTTGGATGTCTATGCCAACAGGAAGAAGGATCACAACACAATGGCACACATGTACAAGGAGATCCCGGATGCTGCTCTTGAGACACATAAGTTTGGATCTGTACATTACCTTCTGTCAGGCTTTCCAACCATCAACTGGATCCTCAGGCACACTCTCTTACCAAAGTCAGGTGATCACAAGATGATCAGAGGCCATGCAATTAACTTGCTTCACATCTTTGATGTCCCACGGAAGTTCAAAGTCATGAGCCTAATAGTTGAAACTATCAAGAGGACAGCTGCAGATCAGAAGAGGAGTTGTGGGTATGCCCCACAGATCTAGGAGCTAATCAACTCCAAGATGGGCACTGGTACATATCTGCTGGACAAGGAGCGCATGCCTATCTATCTAGACTTCGGGGACAACACTGTGGTTATGAATGAGGATGAACCATCTTCTGTGCACGCACAAGCCAAGAAGGAGAAGGCAAAAGCTAAAAAGGCTGCAAGGATGCCAACTACTGAAGAAGCATCTCAATATCTCCTGAAGAGCAAGCAAGATCAGCTTGGCTACCTGATTGCATCCACTCTGAGGATTGAGAAGGAACTGGCCACCCTGACTCAAAACCAGGAGAGCTTGGAAAGGATTGTGGAGCAAAAATTCTATGACTTGGATGTGAAGGTAACTGAGATTCAGTCTGTTGTGGAGCAACTTCAAGATGATATGCAGGAGAGGAAGGGCAAGACAACCACTGATGCATTTGCCAGAGTGCCTAGAGCTCACAGGTCTCTTGCAGTGCCTGTTCCAGACACCAGAGTCACGTCATCTGCACCAGCTATAGCTTCAGTGCCACCAGCTCCAGCACCTACTCCATCAGCTCCATCTACTTCGACTGAAGCCTTCGTTCTTGGAGTTATCCGGACACCACCACCTGAAGACCAAGCCTGAGAGACGATCTAGTGCTATGCATTTTCTAGGAACATTTTGCTAACTTGTTGCCAAAGGGGGAGAAAAATGTATAGATCATAGGCTTCGAGAGAGAGCGTTGCCTTTTATTCTCTCTTGCTTTGGTGGTTGAACTTTATTTGCTTTGCTTGTTTGATATACCTTTTGTCTTTGTGATACTTGGATGATCATGTGTTTGATCATATGCTACATTAATGCTTGTTGGATGACATTATCCTTTTATCCCTATATAATGCTTGGTGATGAGTGCATGCATTTAATTATTATCATTTTGAGGGCTCCACCAAGATGTATGTGACATGGAAGAGTAATCCATGAGCCTAACTCTTTGTGCATTTGCAGTCCAAAGCAAACCATAAACTATGCACAAATTTAGGGGGAGCTCTTGCTTTTCACATACTTCTCAAAGCGACAATATATTTCACTCTTATTATCATTTGTCGAAGCTTTGATCTATATGTTGTCATCAATTACCAAAAAGGGGGAGATTTAAAGTGCAACTATCCCTAGGTGGTTTTGGTAATTCCTAACAACATATAGCTCATTGAGCTAATGCTATTCCAAGATTAATATTTCAAGAAAAGCTCAATGAATGGCATGGCATGGATGAGGAATGTGGACCCCTCAAAATATTAAGGACAAAAAGATTGGCTCAAGCTCAAAGCTCAAGACTCTACATTTTATATTTTAGTGATCCAAGATCACATTGAGTCTATAGGAAAAGCCAATACTATCAAGGAGGGATGAGGTGTTGTTTAATGAGGTTCTTGCTTCATAGTGCTTAGTGATATGCTCCAAAACCCTCAAATACCTTCCCACACCCACATATGACCTAAACCAAAAGTCAAACTCGGCCCTACCGATTCTTTCTATCCGGCGCCACCGAGTTTCAAATGTCATAGCCACTGCCACAAACCCTAGGCAAATCGGTCTCACGATAGGGATTTCGGTCACACCGAGATGGGGTTGTAATCTCTCTGTTTCCCTTCGTAACGTTTCGGTCCTACCGAGATGAGCGATCGGTCCCACCGAGATTGCAATGTAAACTCTCTTTTTCTCTTTCGTAACATTTCGGTCCCACCGAAATGAGCGATCGGTCCCACCAAGTTTACCTGACCAACTCTCTGGTTAGATTATTACCAAAATCGGTCCCACCGAGTTTGTGTAATCGGTCACACCGAGATTACGTTATGCCCTAACCCTAACCATATCGGTCCTACCGAGTTGCATCTCAGTCCCACCGAAAATCCTAACGGTCACTAGGTTTGCTGAATCGGTCTGACCGAGTTTTCACTTCGGTCTCACCGAGATTGGTAAATTGTGTGTAACGGTTAGTTTTTGTGTGGAGGCTATATATACCCCTCCACCCACTCTTCATTCGAGGAGAGAGCCATCAGAACATACCTACACTTCCAATACACATTTTCTGAGAGAGAACCACCTACTCATGTGTTGAGGCCAAGATATTCCATTCCTACCATATGAATCTTGATCTCTAGCCTTCCCCAAGTTGCTTTCCACTCAAACCTTCTTTCCACCAAATCCATATCCTGTGAGAGAGAGTTGAGTGTTGGGGAGACTATCATTTGAAGCACAAGAGCAAGGAGTTCATCATCAACACACCATTTGTTACTTCTTGGAGAGTGGTGTCTCCTAGATTGGCTAGGTGTCACTTGGGAGCCTCCGACAAAGATTGTGGAGTTGAACCAAGGAGTTTGTAAGGGCAAGGAGATCGCCTACTTCGTGAAGATCTACCTCTAGTGAGGCAAGTCCTTCGTGGGCGATGGCCATGATGGGTTAGACAAGGTTGCTTCTTTGTGGACCCTTCGTGGGTGGAGCCCTCCGTGGACTCGCGCAACCGTTACCCTCCGTGGGTTGAAGTCTCCATCAACGTGGATGTACGATAGCACCACCTATCGGAACCACAACAAAAACATCCGTGTCTCCAATTGCGTTTGAATTCTCCAAACCCTTCCCTTTACATTCTTGCAAGTTGCATGCTTTACTTTCCGCTGCTCATAGACTCTTTGCATGCTTGCTTGAATTGTGTTAAGATTGCTTGACTTGTGCTAAGATAGCTAAAATCTGCCAAAGACTAAAATTGGGAAAAGGATAGATTTTTATTTGGTCAAGTAGTCTAATCACCCCCCTCTAGACATACTTTCGATCCTACATGGAGGGCGCGCCTGGGGGGTAGGCGCGCCCCTACCTCGTGCCTTCTTGGTTGATTGGTTGACGTAGGGTCCAAGTCCTCTGGATCATGTTCGTTCCGAAAATCACGTTCCCGAAGGTTTCATTCCGTTTGGACTCCGTTTGATATTCTTTTTCTGCGAAGCCCTAAAATAGGCAAAAAAAACAACAATTCTGGGCTGGGCCTCCGGTTAATAGGTTAGTCCCAAAAATAATATAAAAGTGTATAATAAATCCCAATAATGTCCAAAACAGGATATAATATAGCATGGAACAATCAAAAATTATAGATACGTTGGAGACCTATCACTTGCCGATCATCAGGCAAGTCAACCAAAGTCCACACTTTGTTCTCATACATGGATCCCATCTCAGATTTCATGGCCTCAAGCCATTTTGCGGAATCTGGGCTCATCATCGCTTCCTCATAGTTCTTAGGTTCATCATGGTCAAGTAACATGACCTCCAGAATAGGATTACCGTACCACTCTGGTGCGAATCTTACTCTGGTTGACCTACGAGGTTCGGTAGTAACTTGATCTAAAGTTTCATGATCATCATCATTAGCTTCCTCACTAATTGGTGTAGATGTCATAGGAACCGGTTTCTGTGATGAACTACTTTCCAATAAGGGAGCAGGTACAGTTACCTCATTAAGTTCTACTTTCCTCCCACTCACTTCTTTCGAGAGAAACTCCTTTTCTAGAAAGGATCCATTCTTAGTAACGAATGTCTTGCCTTCGGATCTGTGATAGAAGGTGTACCCAACAGTTTCCTTTGGGTATCCTATGAAGACACATTTCTTCGATTTGGGTTCGAGCTTATCAGGTTGAAGCTTTTTCACATAAGCATCTCAGCCCCAAACTTTAAGAAACGATAACTTTGGTTTCTTGCCAACCCATAGTTCATAAGGCGTCGTCTCAACGGATTTTGATGGTGCCCTATTTAACGTGAATGCTGTCGTCTCTAAAGCATAACCCCAAAACGATAGCCGTAAATCAGTAAGAGACATCATAGATCGCAACATATCTAGTAAAGTACGATTACGATGTTCGGACACACCATTACGCTGTGGTGTTCCGGGTGGCGTGAGTTGCGAAACTATTCCGCATTGTTTCAAATGTAGGCCAAACTCGTAACTCAGATATTCTCCTCGACGATCAGATCGTAGAAACTTTATTTTCTTGTTACGATGATTTTCCACTTCACTCTGAAATTCTTTGAAATTTTCAAATGTTTCAGACTTATGTTTCATTAAGTAGATATACCCATATCTGCTCAAATCATCTGTGAAGGTGAGAAAATAATGATACCCGCCGCGAGCCTCAATATTCATCGGACCACATACATCAGTATGTATGATTTCCAACAAATATGTTGCTCGCTCCATAGTTTCGGAGAACGGCGTTTTAGTCATCTTGCCCATAAGGCACGGTTTGCATGTACCAAGTGATTCATAATCAAGTGATTCCAAAAGTCCACCAGTATGGAGTTTCCTCATGTGCTTTATACCAATATGACCCAAACGGCAGTGCCACAAATAAGTTGCACTATCATTATCAACTCTGCATCTTTTGTCTTCAACATTATGAATATGTGTATCACTACTATCGAGATTTAACAAAAATAGACCATTCTTCAAGGGTGCATGACCATAAAAGATATTACTCATATAAATAGAACAACCATTATTCTTAGATTTAAATGAATAACCGTCTCGCATCAAACAAGATCCAGATATAATGTTCATGCTTAACGTTGGCACCAAATAACAATTATTTAGGTCTAAAACTAATCCCAAAGGTAGATGTAGAGGTAGCGTGCCGACGGCGATCACATTGACTTTGGAACCATTTCCCACGCGCATCGTCACCTCGTCCTTAGCCAGTCTTCGCTTAATTCGTAGTCCCTGTTTCGAGTTGCAAATATTAGCAACAGAACCAGTATCAAATACCCAGGTGCTACTGCGAGCTCTGGTAAGGTACACATCAATACCATGTATATTACATATACCTTTGTTCACCTTGCCATCCTTCTTATCCGCCAAATGCTTGGGGTAGTTCCGCTTCCAGTGACCAATCTGTTTGCAGTAGAAGCACTCAGTCTCAGGCTTAGGTCTAGACTTGGGTTTCTTCTCCTGAGCAGCAACTTGTTTGCCATTCTTCTTGAAGTTCCCCTTCTTCTTCCCTTTACCCTTTTTTCTTAAAACTGGTGGTTTTGTTAACCATTAACACTTGATGCTCCTTTTTGATTTCTACCTCCGCAGCCTTTAGCATCGCGAAGAGCTCGGGAATTGTCTTATTCATGCCTTGCATATTATAGTTCATCACGAAGCTTTTGTAGCTTGGTGGCAGTGATTGAAGAACTCTGTCAATGACACTATCAACAGGAAGATTAACTCCTAGTTGAGTCAAGTGATTATGATACCCAGACATTTTGAGTATATGCTCATTGACAGAACTATTCTCCTCCATCTTGCAGCTATAGAACTTATTGGAGACTTCATATCTCTCAATCCGGGCATTTGCTTGAAATATTAACTTCAACTCCTGGAACATCTCATATGATCCATGACGTTCAAAACATCATTGAAGTCTTGGTTCTAAGTCGTAAAGCATGGCACACTGAATTATCGAGTAGTCATCAGCTTTGCTCTGCCAGACGTTCATAACATCTGGTGTTGCTCCTGCAGCAGGTTTGGCACTTAGCGGTGCTTCTAGGACGTAATTCTTCTGTGCAGCAATGAGGATAATCCTCAAATCACGGATCCAATCCGCATCATTGCTACAAACATCTTTCAACTTAGTTTTCTCTAGGAACATATCAAAATAAACAGGGGAGTTAAACGCAAGCTATTGATCTACAACATAGATATGCTAATACTACCAGGACTAAGTTCATGATAAAATTAAAGTTCAATTAATCATATTACTTAAGAACTCCCACTTAGATAGACATCCCTCTAATCATCTAAGTGATCACGTGATCCATATCAACTAAAACCATAACCGATCATCACGTGAAATGGAGTAGTTTTCAATGGTGAACATCAGTATGTTGATCATATCTACTATATGATTCACGCTCAACCTTTCAATCTTAGTGTTCCGAGGCCATATCTGCATATGCTAGGCTCGTCAAGTTTAACCCGAGTATTCTACGTGTGCAAAACTGGCTTGCACCCGTTGTAGATGGACGTAGAGCTTATCACACCCGATCATCACGTGGTGTCTCGGCACGACGAACTTTGGCAACGGTGCATACTCAGGGAGAACACTTTTATCTTGAAATTTAGTGAGAGATCATCTTATAATGCTACCGTCAAACAAAGCATAATAAGATGCATAAAGGATAAACATCACATGCAACCAATATAAGTGATATGATATGGCCATCATCATCTTGTGCTTGTGATCTCCATCTCCAAAGCACCGTCATGATCACCATCGTCACCGGCGCGACACCTTGATATCCATCGTAGCATCATTGTCGTCTCACCAACTATTGCTTCTACGACTATCGCTACCGCTTAGTGATAAAGTAAAGCAATTATAGGGCAATTGCATTGCATACAATAAAGCGACAACCATATGGCTCCTGCCAGTTGCCGATAACTCTGTTACAAAACATGATCATCTCATACAATAAATATAGCATCATGTCTTAACCATATCACATCACAACATGCCCTGCAAAAAAAAAGTTAGACATCCTCTACTTTGTTGTTGCAAGTTTTACGTGGCTGCTACGGGCTGAGCAAGAACCGTTCTTACCTACGCATCAAAACCACAATGATAGTTTGTCGAGTTAGTGATGTTTTAACCTTCTCAAGGATTGGGCCTAGCCACACTCGGTTCAACTGAAGTTGGAGAAACTGACACCCGCCATCCACCTATGTGCAAAGCACGTCGGTAGAATCAGTCTCGTGTAAGCGTACGCATAATGTCGGTCCAGGCTGCTTCATCCAACAATACCGCCGAACCAAAGTATGACATGCTGGTAAGCAGTATGACTTGTATTGCCCACAACTCACTTGTGTTCTACTCGTGCATATAACATCTACACATAAAACCAGGCTCTGATACCACTGTTGGGGAACGTAGTAATTTCAAAATTTTCCCTACGCACACACAGGATCAAATGCGGAAGCGTTATGACAATGCGGTTGATGTAGTCGTACGTCTTCACGATCGACTGATCCTCAGTACCAAACATACAACACCTCCGCGTCCAGCACACGTTCAGCTCGGTGACGTCCCACGAACTCACGATCCAGTAGAACTCGGGGAAGAGTTTCGTCAGCACGACGGCGTGGTGACGATATTGATGAAGCTATCGCAGCAGGGCTTCGCCTAAACACCGCTACAGTATGACCGAGGTGGATTATGGTGGAGGGGGGCACCGCACACAGCTGGGAGAGATCTTTGTGATCAACTTGTGTGTCTAGAGGTGCCCCCTGCCCCTGTATATAAAGGAGCAAGGGGGAGGCCGACCGGCCCTTATTGATGCGCTAGGAGGAGGAATCCTCCTCCTAGTAGGAGTAGGATTCCTCCCTTTCCTACTCCTACTAGGAGGGGGAAAGGAAGGGGAAGAAAGAGAAGGAAAGGGGGGCGTCGCCCCCCCCCCTCTCCTAGTCCAATTCGGACCAGAGGGAGGGGGCGCGCTGCCTGCCCTAGATCGGCCCCTCTCTCTTTCCCTTATGTCCCAACAAGGCCCATTAGCCCCCGGGGGGTTCCGGTAACCCCTCCGGTACTCCGGTAAAATCCCGATTTTACCTGAAACTCTTCCGATGTCCAAATATAGGCTTCCAATATATCAATCTTTATGTCTCGACCATTTCGAGACTCCTCGTCATGTCCGTGATCATATCCAGGACTCCAAACTACCTTCGGTACATCGGAACATATAAACTCATAAAACCAATCGTCATAGAACTTTAAGCGTGTGGACCCTATGGGTTCGAGAACAATGTAGACATGACCGAGACATGTCTCTGGTCAATAACCAATAGCGGGACCTGGATGCTCATATTGGCTCCTACATATTCTACGAAGATCTTTATCGGTCAAACCGCATAACAACATACGTTGTTCCCTTTGTCATCGGTATGTTACTTGCCCGAGATTCAATCGTCGGTGTCTCAATACCTAGTTCAATCTCGTTACCCACAAGTCTCTTTACTTGTTACGTAATACATCAACCCGCAACTAACTCATTAGTTACAATGCTTGCAAGGCTTATAGTGATGTGCATTACCGAGAGGGCCCAGAGATACCTCTCCGATAATCGGAGTGACAAATCCTAATCTCGAAATACGCCAACTCAACAAGTACCTTCGAAGACAACTGTAGAGCACCTTTATAATCACCCAGTTACATTGTGACGTTTGGTAATACACAAAGTGTTCCTCCGGTAAACGGGAGTTGCATAATCTCATAGTCATAGGAACATGTATAAGTCATGAAGAAAGCAATAGCAACATACTAAACGATCAAGTGCTAAGCTAACGGAATGGGTCAAGTCAATCACATCATTCTCCTAATGATGTGATCCCGTTAATCAAATGACAACTCATGTCTATGGCTAGGAAACTTAACCATCTTTGATTCAACGAGCTAGTCAAGTAGAGGCATACTAGTGACACTCTGTTTGTCTATGCATTCACACATGTATCAAGTTTTCGGTTAATACAATTCTAGCATGAACAATAAACATTTATCATGAAATAAGAAAATAAATAATAACTTTATTATTGCCTCTAGGGCATATTTCCTTCATTCATGTGTGTCTCTCTCAAAAGGTGTGTACAACAAGGATGATTGTGGTAAACTAAAAAGCAAAGACTCAAATCATACAAGACGCTCCAAGCAAAACACATATCATGTGGCGAATAAAAATATAGCTCCAAGTAAAGTTACCGTTGAACGAAGACAAAAGAGGGGATGCCTTCCGGGGCATCCCCAAGCTTAGGCTTTTTGGTGTCCTTGTATTTCACCTTGGGGTGCCATGGGCATCCCCAAGCTTAGGCTCTTGCCACTCCTTGTTCCATAATCCATCAAATCTTTACCCAAAACTTGAAAACTTCACAACATAAAACTTAACAAGAGAATCTCGTGAGCTCCGTTAGTGAAATAAAACAAAACACCACTTCAAGGTACAGTAATGAACTCATTATTTATTTATATTGGTGTTAAACCTACTGTATTCCAACTTCTCTATGGTTTATAAACTCTTTTAGACATAGATTCATTAAAATAAGCAAACAACACATGAAAAACAGAATCTATCAAAAACAGAACAGTCTATAGTAATATGTAACTAACGCAAACTTCTGGAACCCCAAAATTCTAAAATAAATTGCTGGACGTGAGTAATTTATCTATTAATCATCTGCAAAAACAATTAACTAAATAGCACTCTCCAATAAAAAATGGCAGCAATTCTCGTGAGCGCTAAAGTTTCTGTTTTTTACAGCAAGATCAAAAAGACTTTCGCCAAGTCTTCCCAACGGTTCTACTTGGCACAAACACTAACTAAACACAAAAAACACAACCAAAACAGAGTCTAGATAAATTATTTATTACTAAACAGGAGCAAAAAGCAAGGAATAAAAATAAAATTGGGTTGCCTCCCAACAAGCGCTATCGTATAACGTCCCTAGCTAGGCATAAAAGCAAGGATAGACCTAGGTATTGCCATGATAATGATAAGATAAATCGCAAAAGCTCATCTCATACTCCCTACGTTCAGCAGCAGGCTTCCTTTGTGGCAAGCAAAAATAATCAAAAGGACTAAATTTAATGGGACAAAAGTCCCCAAGATCAAGCTCGGGAGGTATTGGTTCCTCCTTTGGCCCCTCATATTGCACAATCAATTCATCATTATAAGCATTCTTTTGGCAAAAAGTCACGAGTCTTTGTTCAAGGAAAAAACTTAGCCCATTGTTCTGGATGGCAAAATTATCATTAAGTTCAGAGATCCTATTAACAAGAGCATCGGTAGGAACCTTTTTTTCTAAGGTTTTCATTAAAAGCAACATGATCTAAAGATCGTAAATGCATAATATCTTCTTGATAGAAAAGAATTGCTTCTATGGGAGGACGGTCGGCATCCACCCTATAATGCGCAAAAATTTCATTGGCCTCTTTTATTATAAATCTGAACTCATGAGCTAAAAAGATGGTCGCTGCTCGCTTAATAGAGGAATGCTCAATATTAAAAAATTCTAGGAAAATCCTTTGTATGGAAGGATGCATATGTAAAAATTGTCTCTCGAGTTCAACTATGAGCAAAGATATAGCATCTGCGAGACTACTAGTTTTATGAAGGATAGATCCACTCATAGTGGGCAAAGCACCGACACAAGTAAAAAAATCTTGAATAACTCCCTTCCCAATAATATTACCGCTGCCAATACGAAACTTTTTAGTGTGCAAAATAATAGGATTTTCAAGAGGATCATCAATAGCATCAAAGTTTTCCATATTACTATCCTTATCAATGACAACCTCCCCAATTTTAGACATGATGGCAACAAATTGCAAAAAGAACGAGCACACAGAAGGCAAGAAGGAAAAAGAGGTGAACGGAAAAGAGGGCAAATAAAACGGCAAGGGTGAAGTGGGGGAGAGGAAAACGAGAGGCAAATGGCAAATAATGTAATGCGAAGGATAAGAGTTGTGATGGGTACTTGGTATGTCTTGACTTGGCGTAGATCTCCCCGGCAACGGCGCTAGAAATCCTTCTTACTACCTCTTGAGCACTACATTGGTTTTCCCTTGAAGAGGAAAGGGTGGTGCAGTAAAGCAGCGTAAGTATTTCCCTAAGTTTTTGAGAACCAAGGTATCAATCCAGTAGGAGACCACGCGCGAGTCACCTCGTACCTACACAAACAAATAAGAACCTCGCAACCAACGCGATAAAGGGGTTGTCAATCCCTTCACGTCCACTTGCAAGAGTGAGATCTGATAGAGATGATAATAATAAGATAAGTATTTTTGGTATTTTTATGATATAGATTGAAAGTAAAGATTGCAAAATAAAATAGATATGAAACTTGTATGATGGAAAATAGACCCGGGGGCCATAGGTTTCACTAGTGGCTTCTCTCAAGATAGCATAAGTATCACGGTGCGTGAACAAATTACTGTCGAGCAATTGATAGAAAAAGTGAATAATTATGAGAATATGTAGGCATGATCATGTATATAGGCATCACGTCCGTGACAAGTAGACCGACTCCTGCCTGCATCTACTACTATTACTCCACACATCGACCTCTATCAAGCATGCATCTAGAGTATTAAGTTCATAAGAACAGAGTAACGCCTTAAGCAAGATGACATGATGTAGAGGGATAAACTAATGCAATATGATATAAACCCTATCTTTTTATCCTCGATGGCAACAATACAATACGTGTCGTTTCCCTTTCTGTCACTGGGATCGAGCACCGCAAGATTGAACCCAAAGCTAACCACTTCTCTCATTGCAAGAAAGATCAATCTAGTAGGTTAAACCAAACTGATGATTCGAAGAGACTTGCAAAGATAAACCAATCATACATAAAAGAATTCAGAGAAGATTCAAATATTGTTCATAGATAAACTTGATCATAAACCCACAATCCATCGGATCTCGACAAACACACCGCAAAAGAAGATTACATCGAATAGATTCCAAGAGAATCGAGGAGAACTTTGTACTGAGATCCAAAGAGAGAGAGAAGAAGTCATCTAGCTACTAGGTACGGACCCGAAGGTCTGAAATAAACTACTCACACATCATCGGAGGGGCCATGGAGTTGATGTAGAGGCCCTCCGTGATCAATGCCCCCTTCGACGGAGCTCCGGAAAAGGCCCAAGATGGGATCTCTTGGGTACAGAATGTTGCGGCGGTGTAATTAGGTTTTCGTGGTGCTCCTGGATGTTTGTGGGGTATATGAATATATATAGGAGGAAGAAGTAGGTCAGTGGAGCAACGAGGGGTCCACGAGGGTGGAGGGCGCGCCCAGGGGGGTGGGCGCCCCCTGCCTCGTGGCCTCCTCGATTGTTTCTTGACGTCCACTCAAAGTCTCCTAGACCACGTTTGTTCCAAAAATAACGCTCCCGAAGGTTTCATTCCGTTTGGACTCCATTTGATATTTCTTTTCGGCGAAACTCTAAAATAAGCAAAAAAAACAGCAATTTGGGCTGGGCCTCCGGTTAATAGGTTAGTCCCAAAAATAATATAAAAGTGTAAAAATAAGTCCATTAACATCCAAAATAGATAATATAATAGCATGGAGCAATCAAAAATTATACATACGTTGGAGACGTATCACTCTCATCGCCGCAGTAGCTCCTGGACGCCGCGGCGGATGGAGCCGGGGTCGTCCTCGTCGTCGGGCTCTGGCTCGCCGACCGCGCTCCGCCCCGTCAAGCCTGAGCCGGAGGAGACGCCGCTCGGGCGGCGCACCCGCAACGGCGCTCTCGTCATCAACGAGGGTGCCCGGCCCACCCCGCCTGCTCCGGCTCCGGGGAGGCGCTCCCTTCGCCTGGTCCGGCTGAAGCTCGAGCCGGGGCTGCTCCCAGTGAAGCCGGAGCACGTCGAGATGGCAGCCCCCGACGATGAGTCCGCCCTCAAGTGGGCGAAGAAGGACTACGTCCGGGAGCAGGTCCGCCGCCAGCGCCGGGCGTACGCGGAGCTCCAGGCCCGGCGCCGCGGGTGCGAGGAGGGCAGTGTCATCGTCCTCGACAGCGACAAGGAAGACGAGGCCGGGCCGTCCAGCGCGCCTCCACGCCTCGGCGACCCTGGCCAAGGCTGCAGCAGGGACGGCGCCGGCCCAAGCCAGCCGCCCGACGATGACGGCGACGGCGGCGACTACACCCGCTTCTACAGGCTTCTCAGCATGTAGACGACGGCAGCGGCGATGGCGGCGACTACACCCGCTTCTATAGGCTTCTCGGCATGTTGACGACGACGACGATGGCAATTAGGCGTAGTTTGGCATAGTTTAGGCGTAGTTCAGACGTAGTTTGCATGTTTTTGATGTTTTCTGTTCAAATTTCAACGAAGTTTCGCCGAGTTCATGCAAAAGTCACCGAGTTTGTACATATTTTCGTACGCAACATCGCCGAACCGAGGCGACCTGTGGGCCACAACCATAGTTTTAAATAGCCCGTTATAGCCTTTTTAGTAGGGTGCCACTAAATGGTCGTCTTTATAAATAACCCGCTATAGCCGCTTTACCTCGCTATAGCTCCGTTATAGCTGATTTGGAGGTCCGCCGCTATTTTTCATAACCCACTATTTAAAACATTGACCACGACTGGGAGCTAGGTCGCCCCCACGCGCCAATCTAGCGCCGGCTCACCCTCATGAGGCTCTTTTTCGGCGTCCTGGGAGGCCGAACGGCCGGAGATGCTCTAATGATTCATCCTTCTAACCAAACACAACATGGGCTAATTTTATCCACACAACCAAACAAAAAATAGGATAGGAGCAAGACGAGCAGAGTAGGCAGTGAAGGAGTGAGGCGTCCTCTGGTCTTCTTCCACCGACCACACCCACCGATCAGCACTCAGCAGCCGGCAGTGTGAGCGACTGACACTGGACGAATCGCCAATGAAGTGAGGGGGGAAGCCAGCCAGCCACCGCCCAGAAACCCCAGCCAGGCCAATCCCCAAGCTTTCTCCTGCAAACCCTAGCAATGGCGATGCCGCTGTGAATCGGATCTGGTCCTAGCGGATCCAAGATGGGCTCTTCCCGAGGTAACCGCAACGTGAGGGCACGGCGGGCCGTGAAGGCCATGAAGCTCCTCGGCATCTCCAGGGAGCAGACCGCCCCCGTCCTCAGGCGCCTGGTCGAGCTCTACGACGACAACTGGCAGCTCATCGAGGCCGAGTCCTACCGCGCCCTCGCCGACGCCATCTTCGACGAGCAGGTCCCTTCCTTTCTCCCTTCCTGCCCCCCTTCCGGCATCCATCCATACCGAGAACCCCCGCTGTCGGAGGAGCTGATGAAATGGTTGCTCTGTTTTCAGGCCAACGGCGGCCCAGCCAATGGCGGGGATCAGGTGCAGGGGCAGGAGGAGCTCGATCTGGAGCTGGAGGAGACGGGCACCATGCCGGAAATGTTCACGCCGGAGGATGACGACCAGCGCCCTTCCACCTCCCTCGCCGTCGTCCGCAAGGACCCGGATAACCGCATCACCGCACCACGCTCGAGGACTGGTTCCAGAGCAAACCCCCTTGGCCCTGACCCAACTCAAGCCGCTTCGCCTACACAGACCAGAGCGCTGAGCAAGCGGAGGCAGATGCAGATGCAGATGATGGATGGAGATTTTCAGCAGCCTGTCTTCCTGAGAGAGCCCAAGCCTGAACCTGTCGACATGGATGCGGTGGACTGTCTGAATGTGCAACCTGGCTTGATTCATCGTTCGCGCAAGCGCAGTGCGCCCTCCTCAGAGTTTCTGGCATTGCCTCCGCCTGAACAAACTCCTACACAGATTTCAGAAGGTTCGCACTGACAATCTGAACTCATTCATCATTTTGTCCCGGTGCTATAGACGACACTTTAAGCATATTGCCTGTCTTTTATTTTCAGATCATGACATTTGACATTGTCTATGCACAGGGTGGTCATTTTAGTGTTTTAACCAATTAAGCAGTAGTGCTTTATGTTGTACAGTAGAAGAAAGGATTTTCGCTTCGTGCTATCCTGGCCTTATATCATGCTTAAAAATACACTTTCTGTTCAGTAAGCCACTTGTCCTTTAGCATCCCTACCATTGAAGATATGTTAAGTACAGAATCAGGATTTGTTAATACAATTTGTGATATACCTTTCCACATGCATAAAGTTGGGGTTGCTAGCATCATTTAGAGAACATACACCTTTCAATTGACCGGTTCAGTTTTGTATATTGTTCATCTGGACACTTATATTCACAAAAATTGCTCCCGACACTGGTTGCAACCTTTGCTTGGTAACTTAACATGTTAAATAAGGCTTTCTGCACTTTTGAGGTTCCACCTGCTGAACCTTTGCTTTAACATGTTAAATAAGTCTTTAATCAATCACATCTTGCTGTTATTTTTTTCTTCTGAGCAATGGTCTTACTCTTTTGAACTTTTAACTTTATATAGGTGATAAAAACAGGACAACTCAGCATTGCAGAAATAGGGAAATGCCTACTTTATCGGTAGAGCCAGCAAACAGCACAATGAACAATGGAACGGGATCTGGAGATGGAAATGTGCAGGAAGCACCTTGTTTAGATGTTGATATAGCATCATCCCCTAGGGGTGATGTTAAGATGTCTCTGAAATTCTGTATAGACCCATCAAAGTTCCACATGCCTGCTTTAGAAGCAGTTTTAAAGATGGTTGAGGACAAATGTCTTCGCTCTCACAAGGTTCTTCCTCCTGATTTTTCCATTCGCGGCCTCATGACTGAGATGTGCCAGTGTGTTGTGCAACTGGGCACTAAACATACTGCAGAGCATAATACGCAATCAGATACTGTCGGTAATGGCAGCTTGTCAGAGAATGCTATAAGTAGGAAACGGAAAGCTAGAGGAGAACCGTTGGTTTCGAAAGGCTCGGAGAGTGGTCCAGCAAATTCAACCCTTGCCCAGCAACACCATTTGGCACTTTCTGTATCGAAGACTATCCATGACATAACTGATATATCCAAGGGAGAAGAAAATGTGAGGATATCGATTGCAGATGAATCTGGCAGAGAGAAATGCCCACCTTCCTTTTATTATATGCCAACAAACGCTGTATCCCAGAATGCTCTTGTTAGCATGTTTCTTGCAAAGATTGGCAGTGAAGACTGTTGTCCTGAATGCTTTGGCAACTGCTTGTCCGCACCTGCACCATGTGCTTGTGCAAGAGAAACTGGGGGTGAATATGCATACACACTGGACGGTTTGGTTAAGCCAGCATTCATTGATGAATGTGTCTCTATGAACCGATTCCCAGAAGAACATCACAGGGTGTTTTGTAAAACTTGCCCGCTTGAGAGGTCTAGAAACAAAGCTTCACCAGAGCCTTGCAGGGGCCACCTTGTTAGGAAATTCATCAAGGAATGCTGGAGCAAATGTGGCTGTAACATGCAATGCGGTAACCGTGTGGTTCAGCGTGGCATAAGATGCAATCTGCAGGTAACATTTAATGTTTTTGAAAACGTAGACTGTTGGGGCACTATAATGGCACATTTCCTTTATTTGCCGTGTGCAGCATCCTGACTGGTACTTTCATTATCTACTAGGTGTTCTTTGCCGAAGAAGGGAGGGGTTGGGGGCTCCGCACACTCGATGATTTGCCAAAAGGCACTTTTGTTTGTGAATATGCTGGGGAGATACTAACAAATACAGAACTGCATGAAAGGGCCATTCAAAATATGCAGAATGCTAGGTATACACATCCAATACTTTTGGATGCCGGTTGGTGTTCTGGAGGGGAGCCGAAGGATGAAGAGGCTTTATGCCTAGATGGAACATTCTATGGGAATGTTGGCAGATTCATCAACCACAGGTGTGCGCTTGTTCTTAACAGTCATGTTTATGATGCTCATTTTAAATGACAGCAAAGAGAAAGAGGCTTAACTTTAAATTGTCTTTAAAAAAAAACTTCTTGTAACATTCCATGTAGATGCTGTGATGCAAATCTAGCCATGATTCCTGTTGAAGTGGAGACTCCTGATCATCAGTATTATCATGTAAGCTACACTCAACAACTTTGTTATGTACCCGTACCAGTACCTGAAAATACCATAAGATGGGCACACCAAGGTGATGATCTTATTTTTATTTTCTTGTTCTGTTCATAAAACAGGTTGCATTCTTCACAAGCAAGAAGGTGGAGGCTTTTGAGGAACTGACATGGGTATGTGCATTATATAGTTTCTTGATATTGATGCAGCATGTATGCAACTTTTGTTCATATAGACAAATGTCTCAGTGAGCAAGACTACCAAATCCTGTGTACTTGCAAAGGTTAATGAATCTCATGGTATAGGTTTTTGTTGTCTAAGTGAGGTTGAGGTTGCTGTTCTATTTCTCAAGTCTTCTCTCTGAATGCATGTATATCCAGTGATCAATTTCTTTGTAGAATTTCCTTCACATAACCGCCTCAATGCCAGTACTATGTCTCTGATCGCAACCATATGTGTTTACAACTGTTGGCTTTATCTTCCGTTTACTGATCCCATCCCCAAGAATTTGTTTTCGTCCACCGGTACTTATCTTTTAAGTAGAAAGTGCGTCTCTGCTGCAAGATGAAAAAAATAAATTATATTTACACTTTGGACACTAGAGCCGCAACAGAAGAGAAATGCTTAGTGAGATGTTGTTTGCTGGTTTCAGGACTACGGCATCGATTTCGACGACGAGAGGCAGCCCATGAAGCCGTTCGAGTGCCTGTGCGGAAGCAGATACTGCCGGGGAGGTCGGCGTCACCTCCTAAGTACGCGCTTGCTTGTTTGTTTGTCATCGCCTGTCCTGGAAGAGTGTTGGCATTTTGTTTGTTTTGAAGGCGTACCTAGTACTGATTGTTTTTGGGTTGTTTTGCAGGGAAGGAGAGGAGGAGGAGTAGAGTTACCGGTACCGCGGGACGAGCTGAGGTGTTAGAAGGTTGTTGATGCGGTGCGATGCGATGGTTGCTTGTTTAGGAAGGGTTAATTAACTAACTAGCTAGGGTAATCAAGTAGTAGTGTCACAAGCAAGGTGCTGCAGGTGGAAGAATGTATGTATGTGGTAGGTAGTTTGGCGTGTGCATTTTGGACAAGTGATGGATGGTATGGTAAGGGTAAGGCGGAGGAGACGATGGCTCTTCTCTTCTCCTCTCCTCTCCTCTGTGTAGAAGTAAAATGTGTATGGATCAAGTGACCTCGCTCGCTCTTAATATTAGTAGAACAAGATGCACTACCTACTAGTCCAGATGTGTATATACATTTCATGGGTATTTGTATGTTACACCTGGCACTCAACTAGAAACAATCCTAGTGGGTTGAGTTTGTATGGTGTTAAACTGAAACCGTTTCTTTCAGCTGCTGTGCTCCAGTACAAACTTGCTGGTTGTAACTCAGCTCACTACCCCTCCCCTAAGGAGTAGCACAGCCACAACATACGCAACACATGCAGCAGCACATTCTCCCTCTCCTGCACTGCGGCCGTGCCGGTTCCTTCCCTTCCTACTTGTGTTTTTTGTGCTACCTCTCCTTTTGGATTGTTGTCAGATCTGTTATAAACGTTAACCACAAGCACAAAACATCCCAAATATAGTAAAAACTTGTGAGAGCCCGGCTTAATAGGAACTATAGACTACTCATATTAACTAGGAACTCCTTTTCCGGGAGCCCTTTCGAAAAGAACTGCGAAAAGAACTGCTGCACGAGTGAGGACAAAGTGCAAAGAAAGGCCAAATGTTGGTCTGTGGGGTCAGTTTTGATCCCGCTAGGCGTAACAGTGTTACAAAATTACATCGAGATTTTTGCGCGATTGAACGTCCACTGCCGTCACTAGAATGAGCCGGTTGACGCGTAGTTGTCGATGCTCCCGAACCGGAGCCGGTCCGGCCTTGTCAATGACAGGTGAGAAGTTTTCATGCACGTGCCTCTAAGAACCAATCCCGAAGCCGCAGTCGTCGCCGTTGAAGCCTTAAGCTGGTGTGAAGAACCTGCCACCAAATCTCGCAGTTGTGTATGTATGACGAGAAATGCTAACCCCGTCGCCATGAGCATATTGTTGCTACATGAGCCCATTATTGCAACATGGTGATCCATCTATAGATATGTATGAACAAAACAAATTTACAAAGATGGAAACTCATTAAGAAATATATTAAAACAATTAATTGTTTTATATCCATGCAAACAAATTTCAGGGCGCCTAAAATTGTATCTGACCTTAGCTTCCTTTGTTTTGTACTACTAAAGATATGTGCCGTGTATTGTCATGGGGTAATTTTTTTTAACGTAATAAGAGAAGAGTACGGGACAAATCTTGATGCAAGCAAATAGCAAAATATGATTATATGTGTTCGTGACTGATCTTTTTTATTAGGTTATTGAAGATAAAAGACTGATTGCTATTTATTTACTTACAGTCATGAATTTATTGTTATTTATTGGGTTATTAAGATGTTTGCCCCCCACGAAAAAAAGATGCTTGGCCGGTGTTAGATTTTACCACTAGCCACAGTGGGAGTAATTTCAACAGTAACATCGAGTCCAACTCAGCCAATTTGCTTATGTGGCAATGAGTTAATGAGGAGAGAGATAGTTGTAATAACTTAGCTAGTTACTGTAACATCACATGTCCCATTGCAATATGAGTCTATAACCTAATAAATGAATCTTTGCATGTTACCACACTTAAGTTACTACCCACTATGAAGATAGTAACATAGTCTAAGGATATGTGTATGTTACTCTTCACTGTGGCTAGTGTAAGAAAGTTTATGGGCCGTGAATTTATGGATGTACCATTGATTGATCTGGTTTATTGGGTTGCCAAAAATTAGTGTGAAAGTCAAAAGGGAATGGAAACCTAAAAAATAATAGTGAAGGGACCGAGTTAGGAGTGAGACAGATGTAAGATGCAGACAAAACCTTATGTCTTTTTCATGTAGTACTAAGTATGTGCCTGTGCGTTGTCACAGAGGCCAAATATTTTTTTATCTCCATAACTTTGATAAATTAATGTGATTGAGCGGCATACGTGAAGGTGCGATAAAATATGGCATAAAATTAAGCGTCGTAATCACATGTTATATTAATGTGATCGAGCGGCATACTTGAAAGGTGTGGTTAATATGGCATGGTGGAAATAAAATCGACTGAATGAAAGGAAAAATCAATAGAGGGACATGATGAGAGGTGGGAACCAGTTGACGAAGAATTCTGTTCGGTAGGAATAGAGATGCTAATTAATATATAAGTCATCTTAGGTTGTGCACCATGACCAAGGTGGAGCAAAAAACAAAAAAAACTTAATGGTTATTTGCTAATTAATATCATCGCATGCAATGAACTGACCATTGCATGTCGTGTTTGCTAGTCTCAAGTCATTAAAAATATACACGTCCCACATCTCTTATTGATTGGTTCATTTATCTATGTCAAAAAACAAGAAATGAGATGAGAGTTAATGCACCGTGTCTAAGTGTTTTGAGATTATTTAATTTTCGTAATTTGACTTATACGCATGGACGGAGGGAGTACTTATTTTTAAGTAGTATATCAAGATAGAGATGGACATCATCATCCTCTTTTTATTATTAAAAAAGTGAGTTATGATAGAAACATTGAATATCATCCTTTTGTTATGTTAGATCTAATGACCAATATTGCTCCAATTATATTGTAACAGTTAAAGCATGATAATTAGTATTAAAAACATCATATCAAATCACCATAATTAGGATTCCAAATATAAAAATTGTCTCAATCAATCAAAGCATCGTAATTAGCAATCCAAAAAACATAGTAATTCAAATCAGTGGACCCGATCGCTAGACCACAACCACGAAAGCTGCGAATCGTGCCATCAACGGAGATATTGATATTCACTATTTACAAGGTTTAATCCAAAGAAGCAAAACACATATAAATAAATAAATAAATAAATAAAAATCAGATTTTAAATTTTGGATTATGTGGTTGCACATACATAACTGCTTTTCTTTTTTGAAATCACATACTTCCTTCGTTCCAAAATAGATGACCCAATTTTGTACTAACTTTGTATTAAAGTTAGTACAAAGTTGAGTCATCTATTTTGAAACGGAGGGAGTACATAACTGATGGTATATACTACCTTCGTCCTAAAATATAAGACCTTTTTACAATTTATGTATGTACTCTTTGTAAACAAATAAGTATAAGAGATTTTAGAGTGTAATAATATATTTCTTTTGTCTCATAATGTAAGCTTTTTTTTGACACTAACATTATTGGACGGAGTATAAAATACACACAAAAGAGACAGAGATTTTCCACTAAAATAAGAATACAATATACAGTAGGGTTTGTCTAGGTCTAAGTCGACTTAGACTTCACGAAGTCTAAGTCAGGTGACATCATCCAACAGTAGCCCAGCCCATTTTAGTTTCTTATTAAGTCTTGGTACCTTTTTCTACTGTTGCTGGGCCGACCGTGTTATTGCAGCCTAATGCCTTCATTTTTTCGGTTGTTGTGTGCTTTTGGACCAGCGATTTTTTGAATATCGAGAGTTTTTGTAGATGCTGCTCGTTCTGGCACACTGGCCGGGGCAGTAGTTAACTTTTTTTTACGGTGAGGGCCAATAGTAACCTTAGATGTCTCAAAAACAAGTAGTAACCTTAGCCGTTTGCATGATTTTCCTATCATCCGGCCTTTTGTTGTTTTTGTTTGGTTTTTCTGTTTTTGCTTTTGTTTGTTAAATGTTTATTTCCTTTGAAAAATCAGTTATTGCTTCACCGTAAAAAAGAAATGAAAGCTTTGTTTACATTTATAGTAATATTTTGGAAGAAAGTGCTTGTTTATTTTTTAAATCATCATGTGTTGAAACAAATATTCTTAAAAAACATCATGTATATTAAAAAAATGTTTACTGTCTGTTTACAAAAATAGAAAATAACTAAAAATACAACAACAAAATAAATTAAGCAGAAAAAATAAAATATGATAATAATAGTAGTAGTGATAATAATAATAATAATAATAACACAAAGTTGTACTTTGAAAGACATGTAGTTGTAGTCGCGGCTACACTGTGTCTAGTGGACGATATGCAACTGTCCCCCTTCTGACAAAAAATATCACTGAGTTGCAGTCACGTTGAGGACACACAATTGCAGTCACCTGTCCAGCCTTAATTTTCCCAGTTATTACTCGAGCGCGCTGAGGGGGAGTGACACTTGCAGTGGTGTGTTTAATGGCAGAGATGAAAAGAAAAAAAGTTCCACACCGATAGTAGACATGTAATTACGCGTGATTTAATTTACACGCAATTGTGTGTGATCGATGTATGTGCAAATAGGTGGTAATATTTTTGAAAAAAAATAAAAACTAATAAAAAAAGAAAAATGGGGAAAATAAAAAACAAAAATGGGAGCGAAGCTGGGGAACAATCAAGCGCAAATGCAACACAAAGCAATGACAAAAGAACAAAAAAACAAAACAAGAATGCGTGCTTGAACACCCGCCCAACCCACAAAAGCATGCCTAGTGTCAAGAATGCAACTGTGCCCCCTCTCCTGCCGCCCTATGGGGAAATGAAGGTAAGTTGCAACCGGATGGTTAGACATTAAGTTGCAGTTTGGGGCGACGCTTGCAGTTGCGTACCTAGTGTCAGGCATGCAATTGCAGTCGAGGGTGACACTTGCAGCTGTATGCCAAGTGTTAGACATGCAACTTCCCCTACCTATCTTGATGCCCTCCAACAAAACAAAAGTTCAGTTGCAGTAGGGGGCGACACTTGCAATTGCATGCCTAGTGGCCGACATGCAACCGCCCCCTCTCCCACTGCCAGCTAACAAAACAAAGGCCAGTTGCAGTTGGATTGGTAGACATGCAATTGCAGTCGGGTACGACGCTTACAGTTGCGAGCGTAGTGTTAGACATGCAACTGCCCCCTCTCCCGTCATCATCTGACATAATAAAAAAGTCAGTTGCAGTCGGGTGGGTAGACATGTAGTTGCAGTCGAGGGAGACTCTTGCAGTTGCATGCCTAGTATCAGACATGCAACTCCCCCCTCCCCTCTCCGACTGCTCACCGAGAAAACAAAAAGGATAGTTACAGTCGTGTGGGTAGACATGCAGTTGTAGTCGAGGGCGACACTTGCAGTTGCATGCCCAGTGTCAGACATGCACCCCCCCCCCTCTCCGACTACTCATCGAGAAAACAAAAGGATAGTTACAGTCGGGTGTGTAGACATGCAGTTGTTGTCGGGGGCGACACTTGCAGTTGCATGCGTAGCATCAGACATGCAACAGCCCCCGCTCCCACGGCCTACCGACAAAACAAAAGGTCAGTTACAGTCGTCTGGGTAAACATGCAGTTACATTCAGGGCGACACTTTAGTTGCATGCCTAGTGTCAGACATGCAACTGCCCCTCTCCCGCCTCTCTTCGACGAAACAAAAGTCAGTTTCAGCTAGGTGGGTAGACATGCAATTGCAGTTGGTGGTGATGCTTGCAGTTGCGTGCCTAGTATCAGACATGCAACTACCGCTCCTTTCCCGTCGTCCTCCGACATAACAAAAAGGTTAGTTGCGGCCGGGTGGGTAGACACGCACTTGCAGTTGCATGCCTAGTCTCAAACATGCAACTACCCCCCTCTCCCGCCCACTAGCAGAACAGTGGTCAGTTTCAGTTACCATTGAAAATTATTGAGTTGCCGTTGTGATTTTAAATTCCCTCCATAAATAGACGCCAACCGCTACCCATGTTCCTATGCTTGCAACGACTCAAGCAAACTTCACGGACCATTGCCAGAGCGCATAAAAAAACAAACAACACGAAGAATGTTAACAAGGATATGAAAATGACATATTTTATGACCAGACAAGCAAACAGCGGTTTCTTAACTAGGATATGAAAAGGCAAACATATATGCATAGATGATATAAAAAAGAAACAATTACTAACAAAAATATGCATAAGTGGATTTTTTTTTCGTATAAGTGGATATATTAACATGATGTGGTCACAAAAATTGAAAATGAACATATTATGTTGACTAACAAACAAATTCCGCTACTATCAAAAAAGAAACATTTCAAAAACTAGACAGAAAAACAAACATACATGCATACCTCTAGAATGTCTACTTGAAAACTAACAGAACTCTGCATTGACTAACAACAAACTCTATTGCATTTAAAACAAAGAAACATTTCTATTTGAAACTACTACAAACTCTGCTTGAAAATACTAGACCTCTCTTGATCCTCTGCTAAGAATGGGGAAATGGAAATAAAACTCACTAACCTCTGCTGATCCAAAATATATTTTGACTACTGGTGAAAAAGAAACTATTAATCTGCACTTTGTCCAAACTACTGGAACAAACAAATCCCCTGGGAAAATGAAGATAATACTAATCTCTACTTAAAACAACCTACTGGAACCAACAAACATAAGAAATCGGAGGAACACCTACTCTCAGATCTACAGAATGACAACTAAAAAAAAAGAAATCAGAGGAACGCCTACCCAGCCCAGCGAACAACCCACCGAGAAAACCTCCCATGTCCCCCGACAAAAAGAAGCCCGATAAACAAACAAACAAACAGGCTGGACACACGTGTTACACAGGCTGAAACAAGATAACCCACTTTCAGCGCGATCTTGAAGTAAACAAAGATCCGACGGATGGCGCGTCGACTGAGACTCCGTTAAAATAATGAAAGCTAAAAAGTACAAAGAAAAATAAACTAAAAATGGGACAATAAAAAAATAATAACAAAAGAAAAAGAAAAGACATACAAATGATACATAAAATGAAAAAGGGAGGAAAATAAAGAAAAAGAAAAGACAAAGAACGAGACAACAGCAGCCTAAAAACACACATTGAGATGCGACCTGAAAAAAAATAAAACAAAATGAGAAAGACCTACACGCATGGCCTGTTACATACACAGATAACAAAAGTGAGAAAATCACAACGCGAAAACAAAAACCTAAAATCTAAAAAGTGTCCGCGCACGATTTGACGCGATCGAGCGGCCGGCTGGGAACCACACGATCTCTATCACGCGCGTCCGTCCCCACTTCAGGTGCCATCTGGTCGGCAGCCAACCTACCTCTCCCTCGTTCTCTCCCAACCCGTCTCTCTCTTTCTGTCTATTCTCCCTTCCTCACAGATCTGGATCGGAGGGGGCTCACTGGCGTCTCCCCTCAACGCCGACCACCAGAAACCTCCACCGGCTGGCCACCGCGCTCCACCGGTTGAGGGGAGGCTTGGCCGCGCCCCCACCAGCCCCCACCACGACATCCCGCCTACCGTCCTATTGCTCCTTCCCCTACCGGATCCAGTCCCATCGTCGTCGTTCCCCTCCGTCGTCGACGGGATACGGCCTCTGCGTCGACGGGATGGCCATCATCCTCGACGAGATGCGGCCGTCGTCTCCTTCCTCTGATGTCGTCCGAGTTTATCCCCCTTCGTCCTGATTGAACCCATTCCCTCCCACTTGCTTGTTTGATGATGATAAAATAAGACAAAAATAAGAAGCAACTGAGAAAAGGTTTAGCATGCACCTGATTACCATCGCACAGATTACACGGGATTCTTGTTGCTTTTGTTCTTGACGCATTTCTGAACGCAGGAGGGAAGTTACAAGGGAAGGGAAAACACTAGCTAGCAGGGACCTACTTCATGCGTGTTGCAAGACCAGCATAGGCTGGAGTTCTACCGTTGCTTTGGTCGCGGTGCTAGTGAATTTTTGTGTTGATGCATATGTTGTTGCTCCTATGGAGTGTTGCTGAATTTTCTTTTCCTACTGAAGATGGTGCTATGTATGTGCTTTGGGCTGTTGAATATGCTACTGAATTTAGCAAAAGAAGAAGCGGAGGTATTGTGTTTGGGCAGCTATAATATGCTACTAATTTTTTGTTGGCGTTAACAATAATTATAGTTGCACACATAATAGTTCTGAGTTGGATATGATCATTTCAGATCTGTAGTCGATTTGGCGCGTATCGCTCTGCAGCCGATTTGATGCTCTACAGGTACTAGTGGATTCAGCTGATTTGAGCTCTGTAGTTTATCTAAGTACTGAACATGCTGGCCCATCTGTTGGAATACATCAAGTTTTCAAAAAATTCAGACTTTTATTGTTCTATTTTCTGAAGAAACTACATTGCTGCACATGCGCGCCGTGGAGTTGCACATTTTTGTTGGCATCTATAGTAGTTTTAATTACACACATATTTGTTCTCAGTTGGATACGATCATTGGAAAGTTGCACACACAACGATCATTTTTTATTGGCATCTATATTACTTCTAGATATTACGCACATAATTGTTCTCAGTTAGATTCGGTCATTGAAAAGTTGCACACACAGGGTTCATTTTTGATTGGCATCTATAGTAGTTCTAGTTGCACACATAATTGTTTTCAGTTGGACACGGTCATTGGAAAGTTGCACACACGGGGTTCGTTTTTGGTTGGCATTTATAGTAGTTCTAGTTGCACACATAGTTTTTTTCAGTTGGACATGGTCATTGGAAAGTTGCACACACGGCGATCATTTTTTGTTGGCATCTATAGTAGTTCTAGTTGCACACATAGTTTTTTTCAGTTGGACATGGTCATTGGAAAGTTGCACACACGGCGATCATTTTTTGTTGGCATCTATAGTAGTTCTAGTTGCACATATAGTTGTTTTCAGTTGGACACGGTCATTGAAAGTAGTTGGCAGGGGAAATAGAAGTAGTTGTACAAAATCTGCTAGGCAGTTGGCCAGGGCAACAGATAAAGTTGCACATCTCACTGACATGGTTTTGTTGAATGGTGAAAAAATGCACATCCGTAGACCATGAGGGTGCAGAAAAGTTGTCTACATGGAGTTGCACACTCTCGTCGGTATAGTCACACATGCATGGCCACAGAGTTGCACAATCTTATCGGCATAGTCGCACATGCATGACCATAGAGTTGCACAATATCGTCCGGATAGTCGCACATGATTTGCCAGGGGAGGTGCTCACGCCCGACCGCGGAGTTGCGCACTCTCGTCGGTATAGTCACACATGCATGGCCACAGAGTTGCACAATCTCATTCGCATAGTCACACATAAAATTGCCGTGAGAGGTGCTCACGCATGGCTGCGGAGTTGCACACTCTCGTCGGCACAGTCGCACATACATGGCCATGGAGTTGCACAACCTCGTCCACATAGTCACACATGAGTTTTTATGGGAGGTGCTCATGCCCGGCCACGGAGTTGCACACTCTCGTCGGCATAGTCACATATGCATGGCCACACAGTTGCACAATATCGTCTGCATAGTCGCACATGAATTGCTATGGGAGGTGCCCACGTCCGACCACGGAGTTGCACACTCTTGTGTTCATAGTCGCACATGCGTGGCCGTGGAGTTGGGACATTCTTACAGGATAGTCCCTCAAACGCGGTTGTAGAGGCTCACACGCGCGATGACTACCAGGCAGTTGGCCAGGGCACCGGGGCAGCAGATGAAATTGCACATTTCAATTTTAGAGAGTAGTATGGGGTGGTGCCACTAGTGAAAATTGCATGGCCTGGGCAACAAACGAAGTTGCACATCTCACTGAAAGGAGGCAATTTGGGGATGGAGGTACCATAGAGAAAAACTGCATGTCTACGGTGTACAAGAAAAATTGCACATCCCTGTCAGGTAGTTGCACATCGACGGCTAGTCAGTTACACAAAACGGGGACAAAATTGCACAAAAAAAGGTTTGTCAAAACATATCCATGCGGGATCTAGTTTCGAAGAGCACATCGCGAGGATTTCAGTGGTGAAAGCGGATCTTAATTTCGATATTTGGTTCAAAAGTTATGACTTTTTTAAGAAACAAAAATTAAAAAGCAAACTAGATGGTCAACTCCCTTTAGTGTACAATGGACCACGTACTTACCTTTTCCACCGGCCGCTCCCAAACTCTACCTGGCGTTTTTAATATGCGGCAGTGACTAGACGTCTCGGACAGGGGCCGGCCGCTCGCGAGCGGTACCTAGCGCCCGGCCGCCAGCTAGATTGGTCCAAACAAAAAACAGCCCAAACAACGGAAGACACAGACAAGCAGAGAATCGGGCTGGACGCTCTCCTTAGCAGGCTGAAAACGAGACAGCCAACTCTCCAACACGAATCTTAAAGCAAGAAATAATCATACGGCTGATTATAATAAAAAAGACAGAGATAGAGATATCCTAGCTGGAAAGAGAATCCCGTGACGTCTGCCTTCCCATCTCCTCCGCCGCCGCGGCGGCGCAGCCGGGTGGCAGATAGTACAACGAATACGACACCAACAACCGCTCCTCGCCTGTCGCCACTCCGCTCTCCCCTCCCCTCTTCCTCCCTCCCTCCTCGCCACCGCTCCGCTCCACTCCACACCCCTGTTCCCAGACGCAACCACCGCCGCCGACGACCGACGATGCTTCGCGCCGTCCTCCTCCGCTCAGGTAGATCGCTCCCCTCCCTCCCTTCCTCCCCGTTCTCCACCCCCTGAGGCCGCACGCGGTTCCTGACCCCCTTCCCCGTCGCAGCCTCCGGCCTCCGCCGGTCGCCGATGGCCGCCCCGCTATCCACCGCCGCCGCCTCGTGGCTCGCCGAGGGGACCTCGTCGCCGGTACGCGCACACCCCTCCCGGAACCCCCAATCTGTCATTCCTATCCGTGTATGCATCATTTCCGCCTGGTGTGACTTACTGCCGCCTCCACGCGCTCGCAGCCCAGGGTGCGCCTACTCATCGGCGGCGACTTCGTCGAGTCGAAGGCCACCGAGCACGTCGACGTCACCAACCCCGTAAGCCATCCTCCCGCCTCTCGGTCCCTCCCAATCGGTCGACCCTCCAGCCGGAGCTGGTCGATTTTATAGCTGTCGAGATGTGATGTGACGCGGGCATTTCCATGTCGCAGGCGACGCAGGAGGTGGTGTCCCGGATCCCGCTCACCACCGCCGACGAGTTCAGGGCCGCGGTGGACGCTGCCAGGACCGCCTTCCCTGGCTGGCGGAACACTCCGGTCACGGCGCGGCAGCGCATCATGTTCAAATACCAGGAGCTCATCCGGGCCAACATGGTAGTATTATTTCTGAACTTATTCCAATGTCCATCAATAGAAACCATCAGTTATTGGTTCCTGCTGCAGTAAATTCTGTGCTTCATTGGTGGTGATTAATTCTGTGCTTATTTGGTGGTGATAAATACTAGGATAAGCTGGCAGAGAACATTACAACCGAGCAGGGAAAGACACTGAAAGATGCTTGGGGTGATGTATTCCGTGGTCTAGGTTAGTTTTCATGTCATTACACTTGTTTTTGGCCTTTTTCTGCTTGCATTGGTTAGATAGTATAATCATCTTAACACCGCAATCGTGTTAGTTGTTGATACACGGGCAACCCGCAAGCTAGTCTGATGAGTTCACTCTCTCTGTTCATGCTTGGAATATGTAATAACACTATTCCGCTAGAAGGTATACAAACTGGTCAGTAAGCAGAATAAATCATCCATATAATAGCAGGTTATCCTCATGTATGCAGTTTAAGACACGATATTCTATTTTCCACACCTTCTACACTGCAGGACATGTCGATGCCACCAGTATCTTTTATCTGCCCTTAATACGCTTATTCTGTGAAGTGACATTTTCTTCGTAGATGCCTCTTGGTTATATTGGCTATTTAACAAACTGGATGTACGTTTTTTGATTTCAAACTTCTAATCTTGTAGAGGTGGTGGAGCATGCTTGTGGAATGGGGTCACTTCAAATGGGCGAATACGTATCTAATGTTTCTCATGGGATTGACACCTTTAGTATTAGGGAGCCACTCGGCGTATGTGCTGGGATTTGCCCATTCAATTTCCCTGCCATGATTCCCCTATGGGTATGCCCGACTTTCACTGTTTCTTTAACATCAAATTTTGTTCTTATTACTTATCAGGGCTCTAGAGTGCATCCCCTGTACAATTTCCTGGCCTTGTTCTGTCTGTAACTTTGTTTGTTAATGTCTGCTATCATTCTTTGTAATATAAACTCGGGAGAGAAAATTTGATCATGCGTTTTTTCTTATGTTCTTTGGATGCAGATGTTCCCCATAGCTGTTACTTGTGGGAATACTTTTGTTCTAAAGCCATCAGAAAAGGATCCAGGTGCTTGCTTTTGCCATTGTGTTCTTGCCCAATTTGTTGACTATTTATTGTTGTTGTGGCGTTTACTAACTAAATGCAAAAGTGCATGTGTTCTTGCTTAGCTAACATTTGAAGATTGGTAACGGTGCTGTATTTCTCGCCATGATTATTATGACAAATATACCTTTCGGTCTCATAAGGAATTGGTGCATAATAGTTGCAGCCAAGTTTCACATTTTCATTAGTTGTACAATAGCACTATAAAATATACGTTTTGGACAGGAATACTGTAGGGGAACCCCCTATGGTATGTGTAGTAGATTCTTGTAATATAAAATGTAGGGCTACGCTTGGCATCTCGTTTTTTTTTGGAGTTTTAAGAGAATACCGTGGTCTTTTTAGAAAGCATGGTTTTAAATACTTTGATGTGTTTGGCATCAACAAATGTAGCACTTGCATAAACCGTAGTATCTCCAATACCATGTTTTTTTTGCAGTATTTGAAAAAGAGGTCTCAACCTCTTTTTTCTTAACTGACTGCGAAAAACTGTGATTCTTAGGAACTCTAGTATTCGTTGCCCATGCATTGGAATACTGAGGTTTTTAGATTTTTAGGGTTTTGAAAAACTGTGCTGCCAAACTAGGCCTAAACGGCCTAAAATCCTGCTCACAGGGGGCAAAAGGACAAAGATATTGACCAAGAATCCAAAACAGGATATAGAGATGGGCTCAACGCTACTGCATAATTTATATCACACTTGAAACGTGCTTTCCAACTCTGAAAGGAGGGATTTGATCATTTGCCACGTTTTAAAGTACCATGTATCATTGTAAATGGGGGTCCTTTAAAATGCTTTAATTCTCGGCCATTTTGACAGAAAGACTGCACACGATTAATTTTGAGATTTGATGGTATTGTATTTGTGAACAGGGGCTGCTATGATGCTTGCGGAGCTAGCGATGGAGGCTGGTTTACCAAAGGGTGTGTTGAACATTGTTCATGGTACCCATGTACGGCATTCTTAGCTTTTTTTTAGCTTGCCATTGGGTTTGATAATTTGCTTCTCATGTGCTGCTGATGCCTGGTGTTGTTTCATTTTAGAACACATAAAATGATTGATACTTTGTGGGCAAAGCCTATTGTCTTTACTCTTTGGAACACTGGCAAAGCAGCACATCTTGAAACTTCACACTTCCTCTGGAGAATTATCTGCTCATATTGGATACATGAATCTTTTATGCCTTTTCTGGATACATGAATCTATTAGGCCTCTTAGGTTACCTGGTTCTCATTTTGTTTTACTTTATCAGGATGTTGTCAACAATATTTGTGATGACGAGGCTATTAAGGCAGTATCATTTGTTGGTTCCAATACAGTAAGTGGATCAATGATCTCCCTGAACCTTGATTTACGAGTACACTTTCCTGCATCGACCATCTAACTAATATTCTGCTCTTCCGATACGTATCGACATATTTGTTTTCCGCTCTTGGGTCATCAACCAGACCTCACTCTAGAAACAAGGATATCCATGCATTCTCAATCACATGCACACATGACAGATCTTTTTATGTGTTATTATAGTGTTTCAAAACTTAATTAGCTTACTGTGCTGACCAATAAATTCATTTACCAAGATGCAAATAAGAGTTTTTTGTGCCAATACAGGTGTTCTTGCTGTTCATGTATTCGTGTTAATGGCATGTTTTTTTTTTCCGCGAATATGCAAAGCTTGCGTATCATTGCATTGATAGAAGAAGCGTGTTAATGGTATGTGTTCTCTTGTATTGAAAGATGTGCAGAAGAAAAGAGAGATGTGCAGTTATAACTTATAAGTTCTATTTTTGATCATTTACATTAGATTTTTAACCCTATTGCTATTGTACTCCTGTTGCTCAGAGCTAGCTAGCAGTTTGCTATCTCTGATCTCTCTCTCCTTCTCAGGCAGGTATGCATATATATTCTAGAGCATCTGCGAGTGGGAAGCGTGTTCAGGTGGGTTTGCTTCTAATCATGACTTCCTGAATAACCTTTTTTCCATGCCTTTTGCATTCTAAGCAGTATAATTCAGAATAACAGTTTCTGTTTCCTTTAGTGTAACATGGGTGCAAAGAATCATGCCATTATCCTTCCTGATGCTGATCGAGATGCCACATTGAATGCCCTTATTGCTGCCGGTTTTGGTGCAGCTGGGCAAAGGTGCATGGCATTGAGCACTGCTGTTTTTGTTGGAGGTTCAGAACCATGGTAGAGTTCTACGACTTTTACCCAAGACAAATTTTTTAGGCTAAAGTTTTTTTTGGGTCAGATTTTGGGGAAGCATTGTCAACCTTATCTTTTGTTTTAGGGAGGATGAACTAGTCAAACGTGCAAGCAACCTTGTAGTTAATTCTGGAACAGCTAATGATGCTGACCTTGGTCCAGTGATCAGTACACAGGTTTGCTTTTTTGAGCACATGTTTTTGTATCCATGTTATTCATATTTTCCCACTTATGGATACATACTGATTTTTTTTTTAAATTGAATATTTGAACTTAGGATCCTTTTTTTTGTCGGAAGATATTCAAACTTTTAAATTGAAGGGGTAAAAGGAGATCTTATGAAGTTTAGATCTCCAAAAGGCTGCTTGATTACCTGTTTAAAATTGGACGATAGAACAGTAGTTACTTATTAACCACTCAAGTTTATTTAGAAGAATTAATCATGAAATGTTGAGTGAGTAATCTTCGTATAGCCTCTGTATGGAGTATGATCCCAGTGAAAAAAAATGCTACACTTGTTTTTAGTGATGATGAACTGTTGACATATGGTATAGCCTTTCCGGAAACATATTAGCTTTTGGAGTTTGACTGTACGTCATGAGCTTTAGATCTACCTTCATAGTCATTGCAATGGTAACTAGTAGTTCCCCTGTCATAATCTCTGCCTGGAGCACATCTATATGCCACTGCCATGTTCGTGATTAACTGAGTTTTTTGTTGTGGGCCTAAGCTACTAGGGCCCACATTTGGACCATAGAAATAAATTATCATAAATATTAGCTTGATAATATAATAGTCAATTTTCTTTTTGGAGGCTTCTCTGTGACCTCAGGATTCATATCACTTACTCCAGTTCACAGATTGTTGACGTTTTGACTCTTTAAAAGTTCTGTCTACCTATATTTTCAAGTATTTGGATTAGAAGTTTAGAACTTAGGAATTATCTTCAAAAGTACTTCCATGATATCATAATTTTGTTAGGATTTATATATAGAGAAACAGTGACCAGAGTTGTGGTTTTAGACCATGTCGATGTCCAAAACTTCTGCTTTTGGGGAACTGGAGGGAGTTCTAGATTGGTATTAGAGCCCTTTGTTTTCTTGGTGAATCTTGTGCCCTAACAGTTTGGTATCAATAGGCCAAGGACCGCATCTGCAAGTTAGTCCAAAGTGGCGCTGACAGTGGTGCTCGACTTGTGCTGGATGGAAGGGAGATTGTGGTAATTTTAAGAATTCAGTTGTTGAACTGCCTGTGTGCAATTCCTGTTATGCCTGATAGCTATGCGCTGTGCAGGTTCCTCAATTTGAGGATGGCAACTTTATTGGTCCAACTGTGTTGGCTGATGTTAAAAGTGATATGGAGTGTTACCAGGTATTTTTATAATGTTTACTTTGCATCAGTTTTAACATTATTTTAAAAAAGAGTACCCACCTTTTCCTTCCCAAGATAGAATTGGACGACCATTTGGCTTGTTATATCTGATTGAAACCTGGAAAACTTGAAACAGGAGGAAATTTTTGGTCCAGTTCTTCTCTTGATGAAGGTATAACAAACTTGTTTACTTCTCTTGACACCATTAAATTTTTATTATGCTGATTGTGTTATCAATTAATTGCAGGCAGAGAGCCTAGATGATGCCATACAAATTGTAAACAGAAACAAGTAATTTCTCTCTCCTGTGAGCTCATAGGCAAAGCATTGGTTGCAGTTTAATGATTTGCAAATCGTCCTCAGGTATGGCAATGGGGCTTCCATCTTTACCACATCTGGTGTCTCAGCAAGGAAATTTCAGACGGACATTGAAGCTGGCCAGGTACTGCATAGCATTTGTGAAGGATTAGTTACCTAATCGTGTAAGCTAGTAGTTGGGTAGTACTCCTACATTACAAGGTCTGAAAACGTTTTGGCGAAAATGTCAAACCTAGTAGTGTATTGTTTCTTGCTAGATATTGGAATATAACCTGAAGGTAAACACATATATATGGTCGCCTGAAATTCAGCATTTTGAAGTTGAAGTTAACATAAACAAGAAGAGTACTGCCCGTATGAATCACAATGTATCGCTTTCCTTTGTAGGTGGGTATCAACGTGCCGATCCCGGTACCCCTGCCGTTCTTCTCCTTCACGGGTAGCAAAGCTTCCTTCGCCGGAGACTTGAATTTCTACGGTGCGCCTGCTAATCATCTCATTTGATCCTTCTTCAGCAGATTACTGACCTACAATACAATCACATCTGGGCATAAGTAATTAACACGGTAAACATGGATGCGCAGGCAAGGCGGGCGTGCAGTTCTTCACCCAGATCAAGACCATCACGCAGCAGTGGAAGGAGTCGTCTCCCCAGCGCGTTTCTCTCTCCATGCCCACCTCGCAGAAGTGAAGTCACCCGAGCTGACTCATGTATGTGGAAATAAACCCAGGCATTGATGTGGAATTTAAGCTTCACAGGAGTTGCCTTTCATTAAGGGTAACTCTTGTGATGTCTTTCATTGTGCTGCCGGTAATAAGAAAATCCCAGATTAGACGACCGAATCACACGCACAGCAGAGCATGTATTTGTACAGGGACCAAATTAATGTGTACATGCAATGGCTCGATATCACATTGTCACTGAACTTGCAGCCAAATCGCCATGTGGGGCATGGCGGCTGGCTATGACTGAGCGGCCTGCCGATCAAAGTTCAAACAGTCGGCGACATCGGCGTCACCGGGGTTTTGAGGCGGCCTAGAAATGAAGCTCTTGCTGGCCTCTACGTGAAATTAGACTTAACCCACACTTTACTTTCCCATTTGATGATCACCCCACCCCTCTCAAGATTGACGGGGCCCTGTAAGTCAGTACCTGTGGCAAATAACCCTGGAGCAAATCATCTAAGACCATGTTTGGTAATCCACCAACTCCCAGAATCTGGAGGAAATTGCAGCTCCGTCATTTTGAACTACAGCTTCACTAGCTTCGGGAGCGGAGTTGTGGAGCAGAGTGACACCGGGCCTAAATCTTGATAGTGTGGCAAATAATCTAAGCGCCTTCTCTGATGATACCTAAACATGGGGTTAACGGAAGATGTTCATGGGCCAAACACCCCTGACCTTTCAGAAAACAATGGAAGAATGTTAATCATGATAGAAAACTTGTGTGTACTAAATCAAACTGAGGCATCCAAAAAATCATGCCCATAACTATTAGTCTATTACAAATACATTGATTTGGATCTAATATCCAAAATAAATAAATAAAGTACCTTTTATGATTAAGAATTACAATATAATCTTTTAAAATTATCTTTGTTATGCTATCAGTCTCCGCAAGACTTTGGTAAAACGACACTGTCACTTTTTCATCCACACGGACTTGATTGCTAATAAAGGTTTTTGAAAGCCCATTCAGTCGTCCATCCAAAAAAATGAAAAACCTTGAGTGATAACGTACTTGGCCAGAGACGATCCACCAAAATTGCACACTATCAAGTCACAATGTCGATGTAAGATTCCAACTTCACAAATAATCAAACCAGCAAAAACAACTTGACACAATAACATAAACTCATTAGATCTGTATAATCGAATTTGCCAAATAAAATAAAAGAGTAACTTTATTCGCACAAAACTATGATCACCACTAGATGTTGACGAAGAAAACATAACTCTTAAAGATTCGAGGTCCTCCATCTCTCAACGCCGAGATGGCAGAAGGTGAAGGGACAGGAATTTCTCCGGTGGCGGCTGCAGTTCTCTGAGTAAACCCTGACATACGACTTACTCCATCCATCCCAAAATAAGTGATCTGGTTTTAGAAATAATAATGGTAGATAGTGATGTAGAAGGACCTGTGAGTGGAAGCCCAGAATAAGAGTTTTTTTTGGAAGGACAAAATAAGAGCTTTTTTTTTTTGAGACAAGGACAGAATAAGAGCTGAAATCAAGAAGACAGAATGAGATTGACCCAATATAAGCCCATCCAGCCTTGAATCCAGGCCGAACCAATAGATTATCTGGGTTTTAGCAGGGCCGACCCACCAAGAAGCCCAGCCCAGTGCACGCATCTCGTCTTAGGGGTAGGTGGTTCCTCCTCCAGGAAGCGGAAGCCCATTCTCGCCACCGAAGGAGGGAGGGAAAGATTGGGGGGAAGCGCCCGGCGAGCCCGCCGAGGAGCGGCGGTTTTCCGGCGGGACCACACACCATGCGTCGGCGATCGCTTCCCGGCGGTTCAGGTTAGCCCGCCGTCGCTCTGCTCTGCTTTCCCCCTTGCTCTGTTTCCCCTCGCGCTGCTCAAGAAACCCCCGCCGCGCTGTGCTCTGCTACATTACATACGGAGCAAAAGGTGCCATTTTTGGTCGAGTTCTGTGACATTTCGTGCCTGGAAGAAGTTTCCGCTTAGCAGGATGCTTCGGATTGTGGTAGTGTTGGGCGCTCGCGCTCGGTAATCTAGGTTTTAGGCCGGGAGACTGAATCCACAAATATGTGTTTTTTATTTTGGCGGACGGCCGGGCAAGAAGCATATGTATGTGTGTCTGTGTGTCCTTATGGTCTTGAAATTATGGAGGATGTCATGTACTCAGATCGATGTAGGGTTTCTTCTTGGAAATATATGGATTTCATCTTACATACTTACTGAGGTTATGTGAAGCCATCTTCTTGGACTGATATGTGTGTTCTTTTCATACTTGACTGAGTTGCTGTGAAGCTATGGGGAATCCTGGTAAGCATGAGAAGGATGTCAGCATGAAGGCGATGGTTAAATTTGATGGTGCTCACATCTCGCCCAGAAAAAGGCTCAAGAATCAGTCCAAGGTGGCGCCGGAGGAGTTGCAGCCGATCTGGGAGGAGTTCCAGCCGATCTATCTGAATGGGAAGGTTCAGTTTGCAGACTGCCTCCACTGCCACAACCGCCTCGGCTACAATGGGAATATCTTTCTGCGCCGGCATCTGAAAACCTGCCCAGCCAAACCGGAATCGACGTCGGCCGAAGTGACGGAGTGGATGTCGCCACAGGATTCCTGCCTCCCAATTGGTATGTTCATTTTTGCCTATTGAGGCTCCATGCCATTACCTTCTACTTGGCTCAGTGTGTAGACCACACTTTAGTAGTAGTAGATTCCTACTTCCCAAATGGAATGTCCATTTTTGCATATCGAGGTTCCATTCATTACCTAGCTAACGGTGTCCAGTCAACTTTAATAATTGTGATTTGTTAGTTAGCGGTGTGTAGTTTAAGATCCGGATACACAGATATTCCTTTATTAAGATAATTGAACTCTGGCACAAAGTATCTATTCGTATTGTATACAAGGTTTTGGTGAATCAAATTAATCCAGTTTCATCACATGTTTTTGTTGATGAAATTTTTGCAGTGACGATCGACGACATAAGCTCAGTAAGTCCCCTAAAATGGAGGTCAAAAATATGGGAGGGTTTCACACCCATCTTCGTTGAGGGGAAACTGCAGGGTGCAGAATGCATCCATTGCCACAAGCGCCTCAGCAAACACGGAGGCCATCTGAATCGACATGCTCTAGCCTGTTCAAAACGACATGGGCATGACCAAAGTCATCATAAGGGTAACTGTTCTAGTCTACCTAAATTAAAGTCCAGGGTGCGAGACGAGTCTTCGCCTGCCAGGAAAGCTCAAATCACAAAATGCTCTAGCAAGCTCCGCAGGGCTAGCTGCTCCAGTGTCATCACCTATCAGCCCATTCAAGTGGTGGCAGATCATCTATCCCTACAAGCACCAGGTGGTACAAAATGCTCTAGCAAGCTCCGCAGGGCTAGCAGCTCCAGTGGCATCACCTATCGGCCCATTCAAGTGGTGGCAGATCATCTATCCCTACCAGCACCAGATGGTACAGGGCTGAAGAAACAGAAGACCTCGTCTATGACTAATGCAGCTGCGATAAGCACCAGAAAGTTTGGTCAAGATTCACCTTATCAAGATATCGCCAGATTGATAACTTTGCATGGTTATCCTTTGTCAATTGTAGAGAATGAAGATATGAGAAGAATTTTGAAGAACATCAGTCCCATGACTAACAAAGTCTCTCTTAGTGATATGGAAGAACATTTACTTGCTCTGTTTCAGAAGAAGAAGATAAACGTCAAGGATGAAATTGCACTTACCTCCCAGCGTATCTCACTGTCAGCAAGCATCTGGACTCATGATGGACCTGAGCCGACAGTAAATTACCTCTGTTTGACAGCACATTTTATTACTGAAGACTGGAAAATTCACAGATTAGTAATCAAATTCGGCATGTATTCACCTACTAATTTGGAAAGGATAATACACTGCAAGGAGGCTTGTGTTCCAGAGTCGGAAAGTGGATCATACAATGTCATATGGGATGCAATCAGAGACTGGAATCTTGACCAGAAGATTTTGAGCTTGACTTCAGTTGGTGAAATTAAGAATGATGCAAATACCTTGAAGCTCAAGGAGATGCTCATAAAGAAGAGGTGCCTTCCCATCAGAGGCAAGCTGTACAACATTGCTTGTGTGGATGATATGCTAAACAGTGTTGTTTCTGATGGACGATCATATATACTTTTCCTTGTTGGTGACATAGTAAAGGACTTTTTTGGGGCATGTGCATCTTCATCATCGATGCAACAGCAGCTTCTGGAAGTTATTTCACAGATGAGTTTGAAATGTCCGCAAGAAGATGCCAAGTGGTGGCACAAGTTATATTTTAGGCTTGAAGTTGTGCTGCAATTCAACAAGTTGTTTCCTGTTGCAGAAGTGCTGTCTCCAGAAGATATGACAGCTACTTGGCCTATTTGCAAGATTTTGAGGACATTTTATCGTGTTATCGAAGTAGTTTCTAGCCCTAGCTCTCCGACAGCAAATGTATACTTCAGTGAGGTATGGAAAGTGAGGACAGTTCTGCAAGAAGAAGCATCAAACGATCACGTAGAGATTGTGACTCTGGTCATGGAGATGCAGGAAGCGTTCGATGAGTATTGGCAAAACTCATACGTGTGGCTGTCAATACCTGTCGTGTTAGATCCAAGATTCAAGATGAGCTTCATTCAATTTCGCCTGCAACGGGCTTACAGCACAGACTCGCTGGGCTACTTATCTGAAATACATGATACGGTCCAGGAACTCTTCGATGAATACTACAATGCTACAGAGCAGCTGAGTGGCGTCCGTCTTTTAAGGAGTGCAGCTCTGGATACAGCTGATAATGATCCTTTGGAAGATTGGGATGAGCACCTCAATTGCCAGATGTCTTCAGAACTTGATGACTACCTTGGGGAGGTTCTAGTCCCAAGAAAAGACGATTTTGACATTCTTAAATGGTGGATGGAACACACCACAAAGTACCCCACACTTGCTGCTATTGCCCGGGACGTCTTAGCGATGCCGGCATCTGCTGTTCAATCTGAAGCAGCATTCAGTAGCAGCAGGCCAGTAATTCCAAAGCACCAGAGCACACTGAGCATCGAGACGATTGAAGCACTTGTGTGTAGTCGAGATTGGATGAGATAAATTTGCAACGTCCTATTACTAACACACCTCTCCGTCCTATGATCACCAACCCAGTAGTGCGATGCTGCGGTTGAGTGCAAAAGGGTTTCTGATTGGCAGAATTGATCTTGACTCTGTTTGCTTGTGGGAACAATGCGATGGACTTCCTTGGTTTTGGAAACTACAGCGATACGTAGTGTGCTATGATGGTGGTGCTGAAAGAGTAAGCTTCTTTTAGAACTTTGCATGTTCGTGTTCATCTGTAGTTAGCTGCTAGTAGCTTCGGTAGTTAGGCTGCTTAATCTCATGTTTGCATTAGATGTTACTTTCTTTAATTTATGAAGTTCCATGGCAAGACTGAACTTTTTCGGAAAGGATACCATGTAACTGTTCTCATACTATTTTAAATCCATTTTACGCTTCACATTCTGGTACTTTCATTATCACATCGTTGGTTATAGACTTCCGACAAAATTCTGTCATATATCCTTACTGGAGTGCAGCTGTGTGCTTGGCTCTTCTGAAAATTAGAAATAATGCTCGTTTCGAATGGAAGGGGATTCGTTCCCCTGCTGAACTGGTATGTTTGTTATACGGACTGTGTGTTCCTGAAATAGTTGGAAGGTTTCCATTCGCCGGAGGACAAACAGGCGTTGGTGGATGGAGGTGAGATTCTCCAGGCACTTGCGCCCAGAAGCCGCGAAGCTGCATCAAGCTCTGAAGATGAACAAAAAAATCAGTAAGGGGACCTGGCATCGCCAGTCGCCTGAAGATATCTGCGTGGCTCTTGAAACTAACTCTATCATGGCAAACCGAGGAGGGTTCACGTTCTGTTTTGCGCCCGAGTGACGGTTGCTAGTTTGTGGGATGCTGCTGTGGCCTGCCATGTTCGGTTTTTGGTTTTGGTTCTAGCCTTTTGGGTGCTCCTCATGCTGGTTGTGTTGTTCTTCTTCTCTTCACCCCCACACCACCCGCTCACCTAGTGTGGGGGGAGTATATGAAAAAAAGAGTACAAGTTCTTTTACTAGAAGATTTATAACATAATTAATACATGAAAGGCTATTTTTCTCTTCCCTGGACAATTTAGTCTTGGAAAGAGTACATTGATCTGCATATCTCTAGCTGCTTTTCACTGGATTTTCCACTGGAAGTCCAAAGTTCACTAATGGTAGGCTGAAAAGGTTGCTTGATGTTGGTCTGCGTGTTCTTTTTGCAGTTTTACATGACTGGTGTATGAGACTTGAAGGCTTCTTAACAAGACCGTAGGAGGGACTGAAATTGCCCATATACGGATGTTCTTAGAGCTAAGAACCTTGCTTTGTTATTTAAGTGAGCATTTGTTAACTGGTGTGCCATTATCACTATTCATGAAAATAAAACTTAATGCATTATGCGCATCTGGATGTGCCAATGCAACAATTTTTATGTTGCATGACAGTGCAACCCAACTAAAGTTTGCTAAATCTGAATCTGGTGAGATGTTATGAAGCCAGCCGTTGAGATTTAGCTAACTTTATTTTCTACAACAACAACACTAGTTTCTCTTCATATAACAAAAATCCAGAGGGGCGCAGCGATCATTACCTTTATATAAATCCTCCAATATTGTCAACATCTAATTTAATGATGGGCGCTTCTATGGGCAATGGGCGCCGCGCGCTTAGGCTATGCTAATCTTCTATTAGTTGGGACTTGGGTTATATATTACTCCCTCCATCTTGAATTAGTTGATGCTTAAACGGATCTATATCTCTAGACTAATTCTTAAGCGGAGGAAGTAAGTGCTATACGTGTAAGAAAGGAAGTATCAAACTGTCACATAGGATTTCATAGCAACGGAGAAGTAGCAAATAAGTTCAAGAGTTCAGCAACACACTTAATATAACTAATAGTTTAATTCTTTCTGACAAGATATAATAATACTACGTAACAAAATATAGATCCAAACAGCAATTACCAACTACTATTACTCTACTGCGATGAAACGATACCAAGCACCACACCCCTATGCGATGAACAAATAACCGTAGCTATTGCCAGAGCTGCCGTCGTAACGATCTCCAAGGACGCCGTAGTCAAAGTCAGAGTAATGACCTCCGTTGCGGCCGTAGCGATATCCATAGTCTGAGATGCCGCCGTAGCCTCCGCCGCCACCGTAGCGATAGCCAAAGCCGATGCCGTAACCTCCTCCGCCGCTCATGCCATAGTCATAGCCTAAGAGGTAGTAGTAGTAACCTAGGCCGCCGTAGTCATAGCCCGAGATGCCGCGGTAATAACCTCCACGTCCGCCGCCGTAGTCATAGTCTGAGAGGCCGCTGTCATAACCTCCGCCGCCATAGCCGTTGCCATCATAGCCAGAGCTGGTGTCGTAACCTCCGTTGCGGTAGCCGTCGTAAGAGGTGTACGACGAGGCAAAGAGTCGTGCTATGTAGGCTGAGTGGCGAGAGTTGTAGCCGTGCGCTGACGGCGCCGGTGCCGGTGCGGGGGTGGCCTCCTCATGCCGCTCGGACTCATCGTCTACTTGGTCGAGGTCTTGGTCCAACTCGTAGGCTTTCTCGAGGCGGCCTCCGTTGGAGTAGTCAGAGCAGTCGTCTTCGTCTTCCACGGCGTCGGCGTCATCCGCTGCGCCATCACCGGCAGCGTCCGCGGCAACCACCACCTCCGTCGCAGCATCGTCAGGCGCCGGGGCGCAGGCACATACGACAGCCGGCGCCGGTGAAGCCGTCATCTCTTGGTCACCGTCGATGTACACCCAGTCGTCGTCGTCGCCGGCGGCGGCCATGGTGCAGTCGCTCGTCTTCAGATCGATCTGATGGCTCATGGTTCCGCTCAATTTCGTCTTATGTTTGCTTTGGTGGTTTGTGGCGTACGTCGTGCGGGGATATATATATTTGTAGCGCGTGGCTCGATCGATATCTGAATCGAGGTAGGAGTAGGAGCCGTATCCGACGCGGCCCCCGACCGATTAGCAACGAACCCTACCAGATCAGAGTGGAAGGCGGAGAAGGCGTACGTCGTCGATCGGCACAACTCCTGCTCGATCTTTACGCGTACGTGTTCCGAGTCGTACACGCGTAACGCCTGCAACACGTTTTTTTTTAGAGATCTCGCAAGCTTTATTAATTCAGAGAGATGTTCATAGGTACACTAGCTGGGTTATGAGGAATACCCAATCACACATGTCTACCTATGCCTAGATTACATGCATACTTTGCGAGATTATGAGCCTCAAAATTGAAGTTTCTACGTTCAAAAATAAACTTGCAGAAAGCAAAACCAGAACTACGAGCTGTAATTTCATGTACGATTGCTGAGTTTGCCCCACTTGTTCCATCATTGATGTCATTGACAACTCCCTCACAATCTGAAGCCAGAACCACCTCATGAACATTTAGATCTTCTGCCAAAGCTAATCCCTCTCTGCAAGCAAAGGTTTCCAAGATCGTGGGATCAGTAACACCTCCATAGACCACTGCCGAGGACCCCAGATAGTTGCCCTGCTCATCTCGACATAGTGCAGCCACTGCTCCGCCCCTTCTGCTTCGCGCTACTGCTCCATCCACATTAACTTTGACAGATCCGGTTCCTGGAGCGAGCCATCGCCTAGTTCCGGCCACCCGTGCTGTCATGGAAACCACCTTGTTAGGCTTAGGTATCTCTTGCAAGTCAGCGAGGAAGTTGTTCACAAAAGAAATAGTTTGGTGTGGCGCTTGAAATATTGCCTCGTACACAACTTTTCGACGTGCATACCAAATAGCCCAAAGTGTGACAGTCATTGATGTAAACTTTGCATGGTCCAACCTGCTGTATTACTCAAACAGCCACCTCTTTGCACTTGGTTCCTCTAGTTCTGGCATTGCCAGCACCACATCTGCATCTGATAGTGCCCACACACACTTTGACATTGTACAGGACATCAAAGCATGGCGCCATGAGTCCTGACACCCGCACAAAGGGCAAGTGTCCTGGGTTGCCATATTTTTGTGGTGTAAGACATCCGTGGTAGGCAGCGAGTGCCGTGCCAAGCGCCAAATAAAAATTTTAATCTTCGAGGGTATAGATATCTTCCATAATGCTGACCAGGCTTTGCCCTCCTCCTCACCTGAAGAAGATCCTGATCTGCCCTCAAGCCATTCCTCGCGCTGCAGTTTTGTGCTTACCATAAATTTGTAAGCCGAACTGACAGAGAACCTTCCTTTTTTTGTCAGGGTACCATGCCCAAAAATCCTCAACATTGCGAGTACACACTGGGATTCTCAAAATAGCATCAACATCAAAACGAATAAACACAGACCTTACCAAGTCCTCGTTCCACCCTCCGGTGGATGGTTGTAGCAGCTCCGCCACTTTCGTCGGCGGGTCTTGCACGAGGGACGTAATGGGCCTTGGTGTGTGTTCTTTTGGTATCCAATTGTCCAGCCAAATATCGGTGGTCTGTCCGTTTCCAATCCTTCTAATGATTCCTTGCTTCATCACATCTCTTCCCTCGATTATTGCTCGCCAAATCTGAGAGGGGCGAGCACCAAGTTGAGCTTCTAACAATGTAGTCTCGGGGAAGTAGCTAGCTTTGAGTATTCTAGCACTCAAAGTAGATGGTTCATTAAAAAGTCTCCAGGCTTGACGGGCCAAAAGAGCAAGATTAAACAACTCTAAATCTCTGAACCCCAATCCTCCCAAGTGTTTAGGCCGCATCATCACATCCCACGATACCCAAGCCGGCTTCCTTTTGCCCTATTTACAGCCCCACCAAAACTTCCGAATAATAGACTTTATATGCTCACATAAACCTCTTGGTAGCTTAAAGCAAGACATAGAATATACTGGTATGGCCTGAGCTACTGATTTAATTAGAACCTCTTTTCCTCCCGCTGATAAACACTTGCTCATCCATCCTTTTACCTTGTCCCACACACGATCACTTAAGTATTTGAATGTACCATTCTTGGCATGCCCCACATCCGTAGGCATCCCCAAGTATCTATCGCTCAAAGATTCGTTTGGAACATGAAGGAAACCCTTGACCGCAGCACGAACTATCTCCGGGGTTTCCCTACTGAAAAATATAGATGATTTGTCCCTGTTGATTCTTTGTCCCGATGCCATACAATATGACTCCAATAGGTTTGATATCTCCTCTGCTCCATCAACACTTACCCTGAAAAACAGCAGGCTATCATCCGCGAATAAAAGGTGGTTCACCGACGGGGCCGATGGTGCCACCTTAATGCCGCCGAGCTGGGATGACTGGTTTTGTGATTTGAGTAGGCACGAAAGGCCCTCTACTGCCAACAAGAAAAGGTAAGGAGAGATGGGATCTCCCTGTCGAATGCCACGTGTAGGGTTGAATTCTTCCAACTTTTTTCCATTAAACATCACTGAGAAGGATACAGAGCTCACCATGTTCATGATGACAGTAATCCAGGGGGTAGCAAAACCTAGCTTCTCCATGATAGCTCTAAGGTATTCCCATTCAACTCTGTCATAAGCCTTCATCATATCAAGCTTGAGCGCACAAAAGGAATTGCTTTTTGCCCTGTTCCTCTTCACGAAGTGTAGGCACTCATAAGCTGAAATAATATTGTCCGTAATTAGCCTTCCCGGTACAAAGGCGGACTGCTCCTCAGAGATTATATCTGGTCGGATGATCTTTAGTCGGTTTGCTAACACTTTTGAGGCAATCTTGTAGAAAACGTTACATAAACCGATAGGGCGAAATTGTGACAGTAACGTGGGATTAGATACCTTAGGGATTAAGACCAGAAGTGTATCGTTAACGCATGATGGGCTCTCCTCCCCACGAACAATGCCTAGGATGGCCCGGGTGACCGCTTCTCCACAAACATCCCAATGGCGTTGAAAGAAATGAGCAGGGAAGCCATTGGGTCCCGGGGACTTAGTAGGGAACATCTGGAACAAGGCCATTTTCACTTCCTTCTCCTCATACGGTGCCATCAAAACTGCGTTCATTGCTGGTGTCACCTTGACCGGGACGTGTTCCAGTACTTCTGCAACTCCCTGTACTCCTTCTGACGTATACAAATTTTTGTAGAAGTCCAGGGCTAGCTGCTGCATCTCCGTCATATCCTCTGTGAGCTCGCCATCAGCCCTTTGCAAGGCTTTTATCAGATTTTTCCTACGCCTCATCGATGCTCGCATATGAAAAAAATGAGTATTACGATCTCCAGCGGACTACCATTCAATACGGGACCGCTGCCTCCACATGAGCTCTCCCCGTAAATATAGCTCGATGAGCCTATCGTTAATTTTAATTTCTGCATGAGACGGGCCTGTCCTCGTCGGCTCATTACGTAGCCTGTCAAGTTCTTTCTTGAGGATGCGAATCTCCCCTCGAACACTTCCGAAAGAAGACTTTGCCCATTATCCCAAATTGTTTGCAAGCGCGTTGATCGAATTTCGTTCGCTGTTAGCTGTCCCCCGGGTTCCCATGCAGTCCGAACTGTTTGCTTCAACTCCGCATGAGTGTCCCACATTACCTCATATCTGAACCTCTTCTCAGTCTTTGCTCCTGGACTGATTGTGGCAAGGTGTACGAGAATGGGCGAGTGATCAGAAGTTGCAGCCGATAGATGCTCAACAGTTGCGTTAGGAAAGAGCGTGCACCACTCGGTCATCCCAAGTGCCCTGTCTAGGCGCACCTTTGTGAACGACCCTCCTGCTACCTTCTTCTCATACGTCCACTTTCTGCCAGTGAAACCGAGGTCTATCAGACCACACACATCCACTGCATCCCTGAATCCTTGGTTCTGGGTTTGACTACAAGTACCAATTCCATCATGCTCGTCATATCTGAGCACTTCATTAAAGTCTCCCAAGCACATCCAAGGCATATTATGGAGAGTGGCCAGATTACACATGGTTGTCCAGGTTTGATGCCGGAGGTGCGTTTGGGCCTCCCCATAGAAACATAAGAGCCTCCACGGTCCCCCCCCCCCCAAGCATACTGATTTTGACATCTATATGATACTTAGAGTAACCTAAAATCTCCGTCTTTATTTCATTGTTCCAAAAAATACATAAACCTCCACTCCTACCGGAGGAATCAACAGCAAAAGCATTGTCATAGCCTAAAGTACCCTTGAGATTTTCTGCTCTATCACCGCTAATCTGGGTTTCAACAATACATAGTACTTTAGGGGCAAACTTTTTCGTGGTTTCTCGCAGCTCTTGAATTGTCGGGGCGTTGCCAATCCCCCACAATTCTAGCTCAAGAGATTCATTGTGCACGGCGGTCCTCCCCGGAGGAGGCCGCCAAACGTGCACCATTGTTGTTGTTGATCTTGCTAGCCGGTGCCTTTCTTCCATCCCTTGAGTTATTCTTTTCAGCCTGCATAACAGTTTTTGTTCTTTGGGGTCTTGCTTTGGGGGTGGACTCAGGGGAACCTGATTCACAACTGCATCTTTGACCACCAGGGCGAGCTCCAAGCCTGTCCCTTCCTTTGCTGATTCGGTCAGGACTGCATCTGAGGATCTTTTGCGACTCAGTTCAGGGTCATCAACTGCACTAACGACCTTCTCTCCCCCCTTGGCGATACCACTTCCAGCTTCAGAGAAGTTGCCCCTTGCTGGCTGCTGCTTCTGGCTATTACTCCTTCTCCTGGTAGCCCAGCTGGTGGTGGCCGGCGCACGCAGATTCTTGAACACCAACGCAAACGGTGGGTGAACGCCGTCCCCATGTTCCTTGAACTGATGCCCCATCATACCACACACCTGGCACCAGTCCGGTAGCCTCTCATAGCGGACTGCAAATATCTCTCGTTCGCCACCATGGATCAGTGAGGTGGCCTTCTTTAACGGATTACGAACATCCAGCCGTACCCTTACCCTGAAGAAATTTCCTTCAAAATCGAAAGAAGCGGGTTCCGCGTCAACAAACTCACCAAACTTGGAGGCCAACACCTTAACTTTACCATGATACGCCGGGGGTAGATCAATGATCCGGGCCCATATCTCAAACTTGTAGAGTTCGATCGTAGAAGGCTTGGTGAATCCATCGTACGGGGCAATGATCACAGGGTTGCCCTTGAAGTGCCACGGACCTCCCTGCGTCACTCTTTCCCAATCACCCAAACAATCAAATTGCATTATGAAGAGATTCTCCTCTAGAGTTTTTATCTTCACCGGCCTCGCCAGATCCCAGGCTGCACGCATCGTGCGGAAAAACCAGTAGTTGCTGAAGTCTTTATCCATATGAACCCTGACCAAGATCATCCAGCGGAGATTCTCATCTGCCGGTGCATCTTTGTCCTCAAAAACCACGTCATCAAGGTTGTCCTCATCGAGGGCTAGTTCCTTCATCATATCCACCGGGTTTGCTTTGCCCTTGTTCGCTGTAGAGGTGCTGCCTCGGTCCGCCATGATAAACCCTAGAAGACAGATCGCTCCCGCACGGGAGCACCTAATCCTATCCCCGCCAAAAAACTCTGGATCCCTTCCAAGGCCGGGTGGCGACCCGAAGGACGCCCCTGGATCAGCCCGAGAAGAAGACGTAGTTCGGTGGGGGAGGGATCAGAGGTCTCTACGTCGCCATCGGCGCCGAGAGGAAGGTAAAACCCTAACTAGAGGGGATCCATTGTTGAATCGCGCCTGCAACACGTAATAGTACGAGGGCTGGTCTTCTTTAGTGCCAGCGACCTGGGTGGGCCTCGCTGGGCCCTCAGGCACGATCCAGCCCACCAATGAGACGAGCACTGATGGGCCTGTCCAATAGGTGTCTGGGGGAGCAGTTTTTAGGAAAGATTTTTGATCGGTTTTCCGTGTGGTTTTTTCCATGTTTGTTTCTGTAGTTAATTTTGACCATGTTTTTTCACGTGGTTATTTATCCCTGTTTGTTTCTGTGATTGTTTTGAACCTTTTTTGCGTGTTTTTTCATGCTTGTTTCGGGTGGATCTACATTTCTTTCATCGGGTTTCCCCGTTTTTTGTGTTTCTTCATCGGTTTTATTTTTTTATTTTTTTATTCTTTTAATCAACACATGCGTACTTTCTTCAATACACATTCTACATTTTCCGTATACATGTTTTTGATACACGTTGATCATTTTTTGAATAATTGATGTACATTTAAAAAAATACATATGTTCAAATTTTTTTCAATACATGTTTTTTTTAAATGCACATTGAATTTTTTTAGTGCCATCAAACCTTTTTTAGAATAGGAGAATGTTTTTCTACATTGCATAAGTATTTTAAAAATTTTGAAGATATTTTTTGAAACATGTGCACATATTTATAATTTTATCAATGGTACGTAGTATTTTATTAATATGTCACGTTTTTTTGGAAACTTGTGAACATTTTTAACGTACATTTTGTTTACAGCCAATGACATTCTTAAAAGTTTCATGAACTTTTTTTAAGTACTGCATAAACAGTTTCTAAACACTGCATAAGCATTTTAAATATAAATATTTTTATTTTAGGATATTTGGGAATATGAATAAAATTATGAAAGAAAAGAATAAATCAAAGATAATGAGCGATCAAAAGGAAACGAACGAAGTAGCATCCAACGCAGCTACGTCTCTTGGTCCAGCCCATTTAGGGAGCGCTGCACGCGCCATTGCGCTTGTGGTGGCTATAAGGGATACATAGCTGCACCCTGTAGCGTCTGTGCATACTGTTCATCTTCCACCTCCAGATTCCTTTTCTCAACCATGAATTCCTCTATGATTCCTGTTCGTAATCCCGACCAATGATTGATTCATGTCATAGAAGTAGTGGGTGCTATCATTTGGTATTCTAGGCCTTCTTTGGTTTGTAGAAATTTTGTAGGAATCCTATAAGATAGGATTTGTATAGGAAAATTTTCTTTAGATCCTTTTGATTTGTAGGAATAGAATCATATTCCTATGGAGGAATTTTTTCTATCCTTCACATTTCATAGAAAAATAAACATTAGCCTAGGCCTTCTTTGGTTCATAGGATAGGAATTTTACAGGAATAGGAAAATCATAGAAAGTGAAATGACATGCATCTCAATTAGCTAATGTTTTTTTTCCTCCAAAATGTGAAGGATTGATTCCTATCCTACATATGAATAGGAATTCATTCCTACAAACCAAAGGGCTTCAAATGAAACTTTTCCTTTGCAAATCCTATCCTATAGAAATCCTATGAAATTCCTGTAAACCAAAGGAGGCCTTAATAGTAAAAATCCTATAATGTGAAGCAAAGGACATCTTCTTTTCTATTCCTATTCATAGGATTTCAGATACATGTTATCTTATTTCCTGTGACTTTTTATTCCTATGAACCAAAGGATCACCTCCTTTGGTTCATAGGATAGGAAAATCATAGGAAGTGAGATGACATGCATCTCAATTCCTATAGAGAAAGAGATGTTATTTGGTGCATAGAATATGAATTTTTTCATTGAGTCTAGGCTAATGTCTTTTTTCCTCCAAAATATGAAGGATTGATTTCTAACCTACATAGGAATAGAAATCCATTCCTATAAACCAAATGACTTCAAAGGAATTTTTCCTTTGCAAATCCCATCCTATAGAGTTCCTATAAAATTCCTACAAACCAAAGGAGGCCTAATTTTTTTTCTCCCACAAAGGCCTCCTTTGGTTTGGAGGAATTTCATAGGAATTTTAGAGGATAGGAATTTTATAGGATTTTTTTCCTTTAGAGCCCTTTGGTTCATAGGAATAGATTCCTATTCCTACATAGGATTGGTTCCTATCCTTCACATTTCATAGGAAAATAAAAATGAGCCTAGACTCAGTGGAAAAATTTCTTTGGTGTCAACCAAATGCCATCTCGTTTCCTATTCTTACTCATAGAATTTGAGATACATGCCATCTCATTTTCTACAAAATTCCTATTCCTATGATAATCCTATCCTATGAACCAAAAGAGGCCTCACCATGACTCTGATGCGAGCCATGATTGAAGAGTGCCCGAGGATGAAGGCGCTGCACGACATCTTTATGGCAAGCACGAGCAATTCTGAATGGAAGTGGGTTGATGTAGACCAAAGCTTAAGGTGAGGTCTGATCCGTTATTGCGGCCCGATCTTTCACGACACTTCTTCTTCAGCAGTAGCAACCTCTCGCCCGCGCACGCGATGTACACGAAATAAAGGGTTTGAACCTTGTGGCTCAGCACGAGAAAACCAATCTCGACGACGGTACTCACGCGCAAAACAATTTCCTCACACAAAAATCGCAACACAGAGGTTTTCTAAAGCTTCCTCCAAAACTTAAGGATTTTTAGACAGTTTCCCCCAAAACTCGATACGGGTATTTACCCTAAAAAGACATTGTGTCTATTCATAAAAAATAATCTCCTCTTACAAAGAACTAGATTGGCTTTATATAATAGCCGCACACCTAACTATCTTGGGAAGCAAGGCTTGTTACGTACACTTAAAAAACAAGGAAACATCGTAAGCATATGATAACCGACTTGTGATCTATTTAACTAGACAAAAACTACTAGATTTGTTACATGGCCGCCAGCTTTATTCTTCTGTTGGTGGACCCCATCCGATTTCTTTTAAGCATAGGAGACTCCACATGCAGCACGTCCTTTCACCTGCCGGAAGCGGCTCCCCTAACGTGCGGCTCCTGCCGTTGTGGCGCTGCCATGTGGGCCTGTTCCCCGATGGGTCCATCAGTCAGTGGTCGAAAGACACCCTGCCGAACGGCAGAGGATCCTCGTCCTCACCTGCCTGGTATTCCTTGCGTGGAAGAAATAAAAACAGCAGGCAAAGCTTAAACCTGGACCTGTACTTTTTAAATGGATCCGATCTCTTCCTGTAGTTTGAATCACCAATATTCTTCACGTGCGCATGTGTACCAAGGCAGCCAAAATCAATATACATGCTCACGCTCATTGCGTTCTTAGGCGCAACAAATATCACTTCCTCTTTTGGCCGAACAACAACAATCTTTCTTGGCCGAACCACATGGATACATGTAGCGATAACTAGTTCATTGCCAAAGCTTGATTCTAAATATGACGGTACAACGATATCACCAACAGTGACTAATGGAGCTGCAAAAACATGATTCTGGTTGGCAGCTTGTACATTGTCGTTGTCGTTGGTCTGACTATAGTTGAGACTGGTCATATCATGGGTGGTGTGTGTTGCCCCGCCCCGAGCTCGCCAGCCATGACAACCCCAAGCGCGGCCCTGTAGTAGTGACGTCGGCTTTATCAACGACGCACACGACTGCGACTATGCGTCTTCTAAATAGCGTGTGCCTCGCCAACGAATCCCACGAGCCAAAGGTTGTGACCTCCTCTCCTACCTTAGTGTCAGCCACTAGTGCAGGAACCCTTCAGGCCTTCTTTGGTTCATAGGAATTTCATAGAATTTCTATATGATAGGATTTGCGAAGGAAAATTTCCTTTCAAGCCCTTTGGTTTGTAGGAATGGATTCCTATTCCTATATAGGATAGGAATCAATCCTTCACATTTTGAAGGAAAAAACATTAGAAGACTCAATGGAAAAATTCCTATCCTATGCATCAAATGACATGTCTTTCTCTATAAGAATTGAGATGCATGTCATCTCACTTCCTTTGATTTTCATATTACTATAGCATTCTTATCCTATGAACGAAAGGAGGTCTCATAGTATTTTGGTAATAACAACGTCTGGCAAAAATGACATGCCGTCGCAAACTTGGCAAAACACAAGCAGTGTTTAGCTAAAAAAGCACATTACTGTTGTCATATTACTAGCAGTGTTCCAAAAAATGACACGTTGCTGCTAAGATACACAAAGAGGGCTCTGATGCCAAGAACTACCAGCAGCGATTCAATACAAAGGCTCGACACTAGTATGTACTATATGAACTAGCGGCGTGCGGTCAGAAATGGTCACCACTAATATCATTTGCATCCTACATTTACTGGTCTGCCTGTGTGGGTTCAAACTACTTGCGGCATGTACAAGTAGTTCTCTTTTTAGAAAAGAAGGATTATCCCCGGCCTCTGCATCTGGATGATGCATGTAGCCATTTTATTAGTTATTCACAAAGATCTTACAAAGTAGTACATTATGTAGTCTGAAGCCACCATCTTAGCAACAACTGTCGCTACTTCTATTCACCTGATGAAGGGGTGCCGATAGTCCGAGCCTAATACCAAACAGACATCGCACAAATGCCTAACATCTAAAGGCAGAGGCCCCAACCAAGCCACATACTGGGTTTGGGGCACAAACTGATCCGACACACTCTCTGTGTCGTCGCCACCATCTTCCACCAATCAATCTTTAGAGCAGAAACTAATGCACCGACCTTGCTAGGCCTCTCTGCCATCGACGTCACCATGACCCTAGACAACATCCTCCCGCGCGAGTCCATCTCCGCGCATCGGACTCCGAGTCTCCATAGCACCACACCGACGAGATCCGCCGCCATCAATGTGTAAGATGAAGCACTGCTCCACCAAATAAGCCGTCTTCTATTCCCTCGAACCCGTGTGTATCTCCATGAATGACGCCCCCAAGGGGGAAACAACACCAGAGCGCCGCTGTCATCCGATCTACTGGTCTACGATTTGCTCCGGTGGTAGCAAAAAGTGGCCTTGAGCTTCTCCACGGCGATGCCTTCAAGAAGGAAATGCCGCAAACAACGCCGCCACCGCCAGCCTTGGCAGTAGCCGAAAGCAAGTTTTCATCCAGATCTGTTTGAAGAAACTCAATCTCATGTGCACGGGCTGCCGCATCCTGCAACGTACCGGGAGCGGGATCCCAAGATCCATCGCCACCAGCGCCGCCACAAGGACCCACCACCTGGCCGGCATCCCCGACGAAGGGTCGGCGCCACTGATGACCCGCAAGTATATGGGATCAATTTTAGTCTTTTCGATAAATAAGAGTGTCGAACCCAACGAGGAGCAGAATGAAATGACAAGTGGTCTTCAGCAAGGTAATGTCTGCAAGTGCTAAAATTGTAAGTAACAGAGTAGTTTGATAGCGAGATAATTTGTAACGAGCAAATAAAAATAGTAGTAACAAAAGTGCAGCAAGGTAGCCCAATCCTTTTGAGGCAAAGGATAGGCTAAAACGGTCTCTTATAATAAGCAAAGCGGTCTTGAGGGTACACGGGAATTTCATCTAGTCACTTTCATCATGTTGGTTCGATTCGTCTTCGCTACTTTGATAATTTGATATGTGGGTGGATCAGAGCTTAGGTGTTGTTCTTACTTGAATATACCTCCTACTTATGATTAACCCCCTCGCAAGCATCCACAACTACGAGAAAAGTATTAAGAATAAATTCTAACCATAGCATTAAACTTTTGGATCCAATCGGTCCCTTACGGAATAGCTCATAAACTAGGGTTTAATCTTCTGTCAGTCTCGCAACCCATCATCTAATTACTACTCCACAATGCATTCCCTTAGGCCCAAATATGGTGAAGTGTCATGTAGTCGACATTCACATGACACCACTAAGGGAATCACAACATACATACTATCAAAATATCGAACACATATCAAGTTCACATGATTACTTGCAACAAGATTTCTCCCGTGACCTCAAGAACAAAAGTAACTACTCACAAATGATCACCATGGTCAAGTCAGAGGGGTATTAAATAGCTTATTGGATCTAAACATATAATCTTCCACCAAATAAACCATATAGCAATGAGCTACAAGATGTAATCAACACTATACTGGTCACCCATAAGCACCAATCTATAGTTTCGGTACAAAGATTGAACACAAGAGATGAACTAGGATTTGAGATGAGATGGTGTTGTTGAAGATGTTGATGGAGATTGCCCGCCTCAAGATGGGAGAGTTGTTGGTGATGATGATGACGATGATTTCCCCCTCCGGGAGGGAAGTTCCCCCGGTGAAATCGCTCCGCCAGAGGGAAAAAATGCTCCTGCCCAAGTTCCGCCTCGAGACAGCGGCGCTCCGTCCCGAAAGCCCTCTCCTTTATTTTTCTAGGTCAAAATGACTTATATACCAGAAGATGGGCACCGGAGGTGGGCTGGGCTGAGCACAACCCACCAGAACGCACCTGAGGGGCCAGGCACGCCCTGGTGTCTTGTGCTCACCAGGTGGCCCCCCTCCAGTGGTTATTTTCTCCAGTATTTCTTATTTGTTCAATAAAAATTCCTCGTGGAGTTTCAACCCATTTGGAGTTGTGCAGAATAGGTGGTCTGATGTAGCTTTTCCAGGTCCAGATTTCCAGCTGCCGAAATGCTCCCTCTTTGTGTGAACCTTGCAAATTATGAGAGAAAAGGCATTAGAATTACTTCAAAAAGCATTATTATGCATAAAAACATTATAAATAACAGTAGGTAAACATGATGCAAAATGGACGTATTGATGTCGCTTGAAGCTACGTCGGTATTTCCCCAAAGAGAAAGGGATGATGCAGCACAACGACGGTAGGTATTTCCATCAGATATGAAACCAAGGTTATCGAAGTAATTTCTAGCCCTAGATCTCCGACAACAAATGTATACTTCAGCAAGGTATGGAAAGTGAGGACAGTTCTGCAAGAAGAAGCATCAAACGATCACATAGAGATTGTGACTCTGGTCATGGAGATGCATGAAGCGTTCGATGAGTATTAGCAAAACTCATACGTGTGGCTGTCAATACCTGTCGTGTTAGATCCAAGATTCAAGATTGTTAAACGCAACATTGTACGTGACATAGGGATAGATAGAGATAGGTGTTTAAGTGCTTTCGGTTGCATAGATGATACTTATCTCTTGTAAACCGAACTCTCTTTATTCTCTCTTATCCCTTCTCCTCCAAGCATGTAATGTCAACAACTTGTATGCGCTATCAGGGATGTGCGCCCCTGCCTATAAACATGCATGGCGCCCCCTCATACGAGGGTAAGACGCTTTCCGCCTATCGCACATGGTAATCAGAGCATCCTTCTTCCAATACATCTAGTTTCTCCAATCTCCATTAGTGCTTAGCATGTCTTCCTCCGGCTCCTCCCAGACCGACCTCAACAGTCAGGTCACGGAGAAGCTCACCCATACGAACTATGTACTGTGGTGCGTCCAGATCATGCGGCAGCTAAGGGGAGCAGGCGTCTTCAGCTATGCCGATGGCAGCGATACGTCCATTCTGCATCATGCTTTTATATTGATATTTATCACATTATGGACTGTTATTTCACTTTATGTCACAATACTTATGGCTATTTTCTCTTATTTTACAAGGTTTACATAAAGAGGGAGAATGCCGGCAGCTGGAATTCTGGTCTGGAAAAGGAGCAAATATTAGAGACCTATTCTGCGCAACTCCAAAAGTCCTGAAACTCCACGGAACGTCTTAAAAGAAATAAAGAAAAATCCACGCCAAATATGAAGGCCAGGGGGCCCACACCCTTCTCACGAGGGTGGGGGGCGCGCCCCCCCTAGGGCGCGCCCCCTACCTCGTGGGCCCCCTGGTGGCTCTCCGATGCCCATCTTCTCCTACATGAGGTCTTTCGATGAGAAAAAAATGAGGAGGAACTTTTCAGGACGAGACTCCGCCGCCACGAGGCGGAACCTTGGCGGATCCAATCTAGAGCTCTGGCAGAGCTGTTCTGCCGGGGATACTTCCCTCCGGGAGGGGGAAATCATCACCATCGTCATCACCAACGCTCCTCTCATCGGGAGAGGGCAATCTCCATCAAAATCTTCACCAACACCATCTCATCTCCAAACCCTAGTTCATCTCTTGTATCCAATTCTTGTCTCAAAGTCCGGGATTGGTGCTAGTAGGTTGCTAGTAGTGTTGATTACTCCTTGTAGTTGATGCTAGTTGGTTTAATTGGTGGAAGATCATATGTTCAGATCCAATATGCATATTATTACCCCTCTGATTATGAACATGAATATGCTTTGTGAGTAATTACGTTCGTTCCTGAGGACAAGGGAGAAGTCTTGCTATGAGTAGTCATGTGAATTTGGTATTTGTTTGATATTTTGATAAGATGTATGTTGTCTAGCCTCTAGTGGTGTTATGTGAACGTCGACTACATAACACTTCACCATTATTTGGGCCTAGAGGAAGGCATTGGAAAGTAATAAGTAGATGATGGGTTGCTAGAGTGACAGAATCTTAAACCCTAGTTTATGCGTTGCTTCGTAAGGGGCTGATTTGGATCCACATGTTTCATGCTATGGTTAGGTTTACCTTAATACTTTTGTTGTAGTTGCGGATGTTTGCAATAGAGGTTAATCATAAGTGGGATGCTTGTTGAAGTAAGAACAGCACCCAAGAACCGGTCCACCCACATATCAAATTATCAAAGTATCGAACACGAATCATATGAACGTGATGAAAACTAGCTTGACGATATTCCTATGTGTCCTCGGGAGCGCTTTTCCTATTATAAGAGTTTGTTCCGGCTTGTCCTTTTCTACAAAAGGATTGGGCCACCTTGCTGCACTTTATTTACTTTTGTTACTTGTTGCTCGTTACAATTTATCCCTTCACAAAACTATCTGTTACCACTTATTTCAGTACTTGCAGAGAATACCTTGCTGAAAACCGCTTATCATTTCCTTCTGCTCCTCATTGGGTTCGACACTCTTACTTATCGAAAGGACTAAGATAGATCCCCTATACTTGTGGATCATCAAGACTCTTTTCTGGCGCCGTTGCCGGGGAGTGTAGCGCCTTTGGTAGGTGGAATTTGGTAAGGAAAATTTTATATAGTGTGCTGAAATTTACTGTCACTTGTTACTATGGAAAGTAATTCTCTGAGGGGCTTGTTCGGGGTATCTTCACCCCGTCCAGTAGAGCAAAGAGTTGCTCCTCAACCTACTGAACCTATTGAAAATGAAATTCCGTATGAGTATCCTTCGGGTATGATAGAAAAACTGCTAGCTAATCCTTTTACAGGAGATGGAACAAAGCATCCTGATGAGCACTTAATATATGTGGATGAAGTTTGTGGATTATTTAAGCTTGCAGGTATACCCGATGATGTTGCTTAGAAGAAGGTCTTCCCTTTATCTTTGAAGGGAGACACATTGATATGGTATAGGCTATGTGATGATATGAGATCGTGGGACTATAAAAGATTGAAGCTGGAATTTCATCAAAAGTATTACTCTATGCATCTTGTTCATCGTGATCGCAATTATATATATAATTTCTAGCCTCGTGAAGGAGAAAGCATCACTCAAGCTTGGGGGAGGCTTAAATCAATGTTATATTCATGCCCCAATCATGAGCTCTTAAGAGAAATAATTATGCAAAGTTTTTATGCTCGGCTTTCTGAAAACAATCGCACCATGCTCGATACTTCTTGTGCTGGCTCTTTTATGATGAAGACTATTGAATTCAGATGGAATTTATTGGATAGAATTAAATGCAACTCTGAAAATTGGGACATCGACGAAGGTAAGGAGTCAGGTATGACACCTAAGTTTGGTTGTGTTAAATCTTTTATGGATACCGATATTTTCCGTAAGTTTAGCACTAAATATGGACTTGACTCTGAGATAGTAGCTTCTTTCTGTGAATCTTTTGCTACTTATGTTGATCTCTCTAAGGAGAAGTGGTTTAAATATCATCCTCCCATAGAAGTAAAAGTAGCTGCACCTATTAAAGTTGAAGAAAAGACTGTCACTTATAATGATCCTATTGTTCCTACTTCTTATATTGAGAAACCACCTTTCCCTGTTAGAATAAAGGATCATGCTAAAGTTTCAACTGTTGTTCATAAAAGCAATATTAGAACTTATACACCTCCTGAGCAAGTTAAAGTAGAACCTAATATTGCTATTATTTAAGATCTCTTGTATGATAATATTGATGGGCATGTTATTCAGTTCGAAGGTGAAACTGCTAGAATTGCTAAACCTTGTGATAAAGGTAAACATAGACCTGTGGTAGGCGTGCCTGTTATTTCTGTTAAAATAGGAGATCATTGTTATCATGGCTTATGTGATATGGGTGCTAGTGCTAGTGTTATACCTCATGACTTATACAAAGAAATTAAGAATGAAATTGCACCTGTTGAGTTAGAAGATATTGATGTCACTATTAAACTTGCTAATAGAGATACTATTGCACCAATTGGAATTGTTAGAGATATTGAAGTCTTGTGTGGGAAAACTAAATATCCTGCTGATTTTCTTGTTCTTACTTCTCCGCAAGATAGCTTTTGTCCAATTATATTTGGTAGAACTTTCTTAAACACTGTCAATGCTACCATAGACTGCACTAAGAATATTGTTACTATTGGTTTGGATGATATGGTTCATGAGTTTAATTTCTCTAAATTTAGTAAACAACATCATGAGGAAGAATTACCTAGTAAGGATGAAATTATTGGTCTTGCTTCTATTGCCGTACCTCCTAGTGATCCTTTAGAACATTATTTGCTAGACCATGAAAATGATATGTTAATGAATGAAAGAAGGGAAATAGATGAAGTATTCTTTAAACAGGAACCTATTTTGCATCACAACTTGCCTGTTGAAATTTTAGGGGATCCTCCTCCACCCAAGGGTGATCCCGTGTTTGAGCTTAAACCGTTGCCTGATAATCTTAAATATGCTTATCTTGATGAAAAGAAGATATATCCTGTTATTATTAGTGCTAACCTTTCAGAGCATGAAGAAGAAAGATTATTGAAAACTCTAAAGAAGCATCGTGCTGCTATTGGATATACTCTTGATGATCTTAAGGGCATTAGTCCCACTCTATGTCAACATAAAATAAATTTGGAAGCAGATGCCAAACCAGTTCGTGATCCTCAACGCCGTCTGAATCCTAAAATGAAAGAAGTAGTAAGAAAAGAAATACTAAAGCTTCTGGAGGCAGGTATAATCTATCCCGTTGCTGATAGTGAGTGGGTAAGTCATGTCCATTGTGTCCCTAAGAAGGGAGGTATTACTGTTGTTCCTAATGATAAAGATGAATTGGTTCCACAAAGAATTATCACAGGTTATAGGATGGTAATTGATTTCCGCAAATTAAATAAAGCTACTAAGAAAGATCATTACCCCTTACCTTTTATTGATCAAATGCTAGAAAGATTATGCAAACATACACACTATTGCTTTCTAGATGGTTATTCTGGTTTCTCTCAAATACTTGTGTCGGCTAGAGATCATTCAAAGACTACTTTTACATGCCCTTTTGGTACTTTTGCTTATAGACATATGCCTTTTGGTTTATGTAATGCACCTGCTACCTTTCAAAGATGCATGATGGCTATATTCTCTGACTTTTGTGAAAAGAATTGTGAGGTTTTCATGGACGACTTTTCCGTTTATGGTTCCTCTTTTGATGATTTATTGAGCAATCTTGATCGAGTTTTGCAGAGATGTGAAGAAACTAATCTTGTCTTGAATTGGGAAAAGTGCCACTTTATGGTTAATGAAGGTATTGTCTTGGGGCACAAAGTTTCTGAAAGAGGTATTGAAGTTGATAAAGCCAAGGTTGATGCTATTGAAAAGATGCCATGTCCCAAGGACATCAAAGGTATAAGAAGTTTCCTTGGTCACGCTGGATTTTATAGGAGGTTCATTAAGGACTTCTAAAAAATTTCTCGGCCTCTGACTAATTTATTGCAAAAAGATATACCATTTGTCTTTGATGATGATTGTGTAGAAGCATTTGAAATACTTAAGAAAGTATTAGTCACTTCACCTGTTGTTCAGCCACCTGATTGGAACCTACCCTTTGAAATTATGTGTGATGCTAGTGATTATGCTGTAGGTGCTGTTCTAGGGCAAAGAGTTGATAAGAAATTAAATGTTATTCATTATGCTAGTAAGACTCTAGACAATGCTCAAATAAATTATGCTACTACTGAAAAAGAACTTTTAGCAGTTGTATTTGCTTGTGATAAGTTCAGATCTTATATTGTTGATTCTAAAGTAACTATTCAAACAGATCATGTTGCTATTAAATATCCTATGGAAAAGAAAGATGCTAAACCTAGACTTATTAGATGGGTCCTCTTGCTACAAGAATTTGATTTGCATATTGTTGATATAAAGGGAGCTGAGAACCCCGTTGCAGACAACCTGTCTAGGTTAGAAAATATTCTTGGTGACCCACTACCTATTAATGATAACTTTCCTGATGAACAATTAAATGTTATAAGTACTTCTCGTAGTACTCCATGGTATGCTGATTATGCTAATTATATTGTTGCTAAATTTATACCACCTAGCTTCACGTACCAACAAAAGAAAAAGTTCTTCTATGATTTAAGACATTACTTTTGGGATGACCCACATCTTTATAAAGAAGGGGTAGATGGTGTTATTAGACGTTGTGTACCTGAGCATGAACAGGAACAGATCCTACACAAGTGTCACTCTGAGTCTTATGGAGGACACTACGCTGGAGATAGAACTGCACATAAGGTATTGCAATCTGGTTTTTATTGGCCTACTCTCTTCAAGGATGCTCGTAAGTTTGTCTTGTCTTGTGATGAATGTCAAAGAATTGGTAATATTAGTAGACATCAAGAAATGCCTATGAATTATTCACTTGTTATTGAACCATTTGATGTTTGGGGCTTTGATTATATGAGACCTTTTCCTGCCTCTAATGGATACACACATATTCTAGTTGCTGTTGATTATGTTACTAAGTGGGTAGAAGCTATTCCAACTAGTAGTGCTGATCATAACACTTCTATTAAAATGCTTAAGGAAGTTATTTTTCCGAGGTTTGGAGTCCCTAGATATTTAATGACTGATGGTGGTTCACACTTTATTCATGGTGCTTTCCGTAAAATGCTTGCTAAATATGATGTTAATCATAGAATTGCATCTCCTTATCACCCTCAGTCTAGTGGTCAAGTAGAGTTGAGCAATAGAGAGCTCAAATTAATTTTGCAAAAGACTGTTAATAGGTCTAGAAAGAATTGGTCTAAGAAACTTGATGATGCGTTATGGGCTTATAGAACCGCATACAAAAATCCTATGGGTATGTCTCCGTATAAAATGTCTATGGAAAAGCATGTCACTTACCTCTAGAACTAGAACATAAGGCATATTGGGCTATTAAAGAGCTTAACTATGATTTTAAACTTGCCGGTGAAAAGAGGTTATTTGATATTAGCTCACTTGATGAATGGAGAACCCAAGCTTATGAAAATGCCAAGTTGTTTAAAGAAAAAGTTACAAGATGGCATGACAAAAGGATACAAAAGCGTGAGTTTAATGTAGGTGATTATGTATTGCTATACAACTCTCCTTTAAGATTTTTTGCAGGGAAACTTCTCTCTAAATGGGAAGGCCCCTATGTTATCGAAGAGGTCTATCATTCTGGTGCCATAAAAATCAACAACTTCGAGGGCACAAATCCGAAGGTGGTAAACGGTCAAAGAATCAAACATTATATCTCAGGTAATCCCATAAATGTTGAAACCAATATTATTGAAACCGTAACCCCGGAGGAATACATAAGGGACACTTTCCGGAACATTTCAGACTCCGAAAAGGAATAGGTATGTGATACGGTAAGTAAACCGACTCCAAAACAATTTTTAAGGCAACATTTCTCCGTTTTGGAATATTTAGAAAAATAGAAAAATAAGTAGCAGTCCGGGAAGGACACGAGGGTGGTGGGTGCGCCCCCTACCTCGTGAGCACCTCGAGTGCTTTCCGGACTCCGTTTTCTTGCACATTACGTATTTTGGTCGGTAAAAATTCATTATATATTCTCCCGAAGGTTTTGACTCCCGTATCACGCAAACCTCCTCTGTTTTCGTTTCGAGCTGTTTTCTATCAGGGTTTTCTAGACTAAGCATCATGTCGTCTCCCTCCTCCAACAATGGTGACAATGATGCTTGGCTAATGAAGATAGATCTGAAGAGGGAAGAACCCACGAAGGTCAACAAGGATGAAAGGATCAAGAAGGCCACGGAGGATCAAGCCCCAGCAGCAAAAGACACCCTTCAAATTGATCATAACCTTCTTACCCCAACTGAGATTGAAGCTTTCAAGATGATTGAGTTAGCTCGTATATAAAACAAGTATCTCACACAAGAAAATATTTTGTTAAAGGAGCATATTGTTGCACTCAAGGGCATTATTCGCAAGCTGGAGGACCTCTTACGCTCGATGTGCGATTATCCGTCACCACCACCTTCTTCACCGACAAAGGAGATATAATCACATGGGTATGGGCACTCCCCTTGGCAACTGCCAAGCTTGGGGGAGATGCCCCGGTATCGTATCACAATCACAACTCCTATTTTTACCATTTTTCTTAGTTCGATCCTATTAGTAGTATCTTGATCCAGTAGAATAAAGTTTATGCCATGATCAAGTTTTGAGTTTTGCTTTATGATCTCTCTATGTAATCGAGTCCATGAACTATTTATAATAAAGATTAGTGTTGAGTCAAGGGCTTGATTATTTTGCCATGATCTTGGGTAAATAAAAGAAAAGAGAAAAAGAATAAAAAGAAACAAAAAATTCATATTGATCTTATTGAGAGTAATGACTTCACATAGAAAGAGTATGATGATTAAAAGTTGTTGGGAGTTGGCAGACATAACTTTGGTCATTGTTGCAATTAATAGGAAGTAATAAGGAAAGAGAGGTTTCACATATAGATATATTATCATTGACATCTTTTATGATTGAGAGTACTCATTAAAATATGACATGCTAAAGAGTTGATGTTGGACAAGGAAGACGACGTAATGAGTCATGTCTTTCTTATATCTGAGATAAAGTATGTTGTCATGGATCCTCTAACTTGTTGAGCTTGCCTTTCCCCCTCATGCTAGCCAAATTCTCAGCACCAAGTAGAAATACTACTTGTGCTTCCAAATATCCTTAAACCGATTTTGCCATGAGAGTCCACCATATCTACCTATGGATTGAGTAAGATCCTTCAAGTAAGTTGTCATCGGTGCAAAGCAATAAAAATTGCTCTAAATATGTATGATTGATTGGTGTGGGAGAAATAAGCTTTATACGATCTTGTGATGTGGAAGTAATAAAAGCGACGGACTGCATAGTAAAGGTTCATATAACAAGGGGCAATATAAAGTGACTTTCTTTCGCATTGAGATTTTATATATCCAACCATAAAAGCGCATGGCAACCTCTACTTCCCTTTGTGAAGGGCCTATCCTTTATTATTATCTTCTACCTTATGCAAGAGTCATGGTGATGTTCACCTTTTCTTTTTCATTTTATCCTTTGGCAAGCTCAGCATGTTGGAAAGAACATGATATATATATGTAATTGGATGTAGGAGAGCATGAACCATTATTGTTGATATTACCCTTGAGGTAAAAGGTTGTGGGGCAAAACTATAAGCCCCTATCTTTCTCTGTGTCCGATTAAAACTCTGTAACCACAAGTATCACGTGAGTGTTAGCAATTATGGAGGACTAAATGATAATTGAGTATGTGGACTTGCTTTTTAGCTCTGACATAGACTCTTTCCGATGTTACGATAAATTGCAATTGCTTCAATGACTGAGATTATAGTTTGTCGGAGCCCAATAAGGGTTATGATTTATACTTTTGCATTGTGAATAGATCATCACTTGAACATAAGTAATCATATAACCAAATCTATATATGTTGCTCTTATGAGAATAATCATGATGCCTTCATGTCCGTATTTTATTTTTATCGACGCCTCTACCTCTAAACATGACGACATATTTATTGTTATCGGCTTTTCGCTTGAGGACAAGCGAGGTCTAAGCTTGGGGGAGTTGATACATCCATTCTGCATCATGCTTTTATATCGATATTTATCGCATTATGGACTGTTATTTCACTTTATGTCACAATACTTATGGCTATTTTCTCTTATTTTACAAGGTTTACATAAAGAGGGAGAATGCCGGCAGCTGGAATTCTGGTCTGGAAAAGGAGCAAATATTAGAGACCTATTCTGCGCAACTCCAAAAGTCCTGAAACTCCACGGAACGTCTTAAAAGAAATAAAGAAAAATCCACGCCAAAGATGAAGGCCAGGGGGCCCACACCCTTCTCACGAGGGTGGGGGGCGCCCCCCTAGGGCGCGCCCCCTACCTCGTGGCCCCCCTGGTGGCTCTCCGATGCCCATCTTCTCCTATATGAGGTATTTCAATGAGAGAAAAATGAGGAGGAACTTTTCAGGACGAGACTCCGCCGCCACGAGGCAGAACCTTGGCGGATCCAATCTATAGCTCCGGCAGAGCTGTTTTGCCGGGGATACTTCCCTCTGGGAGGGGGAAATCATCACCATTGTCATCACCAACGCTCCTCTCATCAGGAGAGGGCAATCTCCATCAACATCTTCATCGGCACCATCTCATCTCCAAACCCTAGTTCATCTCTTGTATCCAATTCTTGTCTCAAAGTCCGGGATTGGTGCTAGTAGGTTGCTAGTAGTGTTGATTACTCCTTGTAGTTGATGCTAGTTGGTTTAATTGGTGGAAGATCATATGTTTAGATCCTATATGCATTTTATTACCCCTCTGATTATGAACATGAATATGCTTTGTGAGTAATTACGTTCGTTCCTGAGGACAAGGGAGAAGTCTTTCTATGAGTAGTCATGTGAATTTGGTATTCGTTTGATATTTTGATAAGATGTATGTTGTCTAGCCTCTAGTGGTGTTATGTGAACGTCGACTACATAACACTTCACCATTATTTGGGCCTAGAGGAAGGCATTGGGAAGTAATAAGTAGATGATGGGTTGCTAGAGTGACAGAAGCTTAAACCGTAGTTTATGTGTTGCTTCGTAAGGGGCTGATTTGGATCCACATGTTTCATGCTATGGTTAGGTTTACCTTAATACTTTTGTTGTAGTTGCGGATGCTTGCAACAGAGGTTAATCATAAGTGGGATGCTTGTTCAAGTAAGAACAACACCCAAGCACCGGTCCACCCACATATCAAATTATCAAAGTATCGAACGCGAATCATATGAACGTGATGAAAACTAGCTTGGCGATATTCCCATGTGTCCTTGGGAGCGCTTTTCCTATTATAAGAGTTTGTTCCGGCTTGTCCTTTGCTACAAAAGGATTGGGCCACCTTGCTGCACTTTATTTACTTTTGTTACTTGTTGCTCGTTACAATTTATCCCTTCACAAAACTATCTGTTACCACTTATTTCAGTACTTGCAGAGAATACCTTGCTGAAAACCGCTTATCATTTCCTTCTGCTCCTCATTGGGTTCGACACTCTTACTTATCGAAAGAACTATGATAGATCCCCTATACTTGTGGGTCATCAGGCAGCACGCCGGAGCCAGCCCGCTTCCTTCCTGGCAAGGACAAGGACGGCAAGGAATCCACCGAGCCCAACCCTCTCCACCAATCTGGGTCCGGTAGGACCAACAAGTGCTCGGGTACCTGCTCAATAATATCTCAAAAGAGGTGTTGGTGCAGGTGACCGCGATCACCACGATGCACGCGCTCTGGACCACTTTGGCGGCCATGTTCTCCTCGCAGTCGCTTAGCCGTGTCAACTACATACACACGGCTTTGCTGCATGCGCAGAAGGGAACTCAGCCGGTCGCCACCTTCTTCGCCCACATGCGCGGCCTCGCTGATGAACTCGCCGCGGCCGGCAAGCCGCTGCAAGACGACGAGATCGTCTCCTACATCATCCACGCGCTGGACATGGAGTACCAGCCTCTGGTGTCGGCCCTGGATGCCCGCACCTCCCCCGTCACCCTAGATGAGTTGTTCACCATGCTAAGCAATTTTGATTAGCGCATGGCACTCTATCAGGGTTCGGGCGGTTTCAAGTCTTCTGCGAATGTTGCCTCTCGTGGCCATGGCGGACCTCCACGTGGCAAGAACCGCTCAGGTGGCAGCAACTCCTCCAACACCAACACTCCTCGGACCGACCATTCCTCCTCCACCAACTCCAAGGGACACGGCGGCGGTGGTGGCCATGGCTCCAACCGAGTGTGCCCTGATGCGCCACGCTGCCAGATCTGTGGCAAGCTCGGGCACACCGCCCGAGACTGCTGGTACCGCTATGACGAGGACGATGAAGACTCCCAGGATGAGGACAAGGTGGCTGCTTCTGCGGACGGCTCCTACGGCGTTGACACCAACTGGTACGTCGACAGTGGCGCCACCGAACACATCACCAGCGAGCTTGAGAAGGTGACCACGCGGGAGAAGTACCACGGCAAGGACTTTCTTCCAAAACCTTGGCATCTCTCATCACGTGTCCTGTCCCCACGCTTACCAACAAAACGGTTCGGCAGAACGTAAGCACAGACACATTGTGGAGGTAGGACTAGCTCTCTTAGCCGACGCCTCTATGCCTCTTAAATTTTGGGACGAAGCCTTTCTCACGGCTGTCCACATTATCAACATGCTTCCTAGTCGTGTCATTAATAATGAAACTCCAACAGAAAGGCTACTTCATGTTAAACCCGACTACAAATCACTTCGTGTGTTTGGGTGTGCCTGTTGGCCTAATATTCGCCCATACAACAATCGCAAACTCATGTTCCGCTCAAAGCGATGTGCTTTTCTTGGGTATAGTCCACTTCACAAAGGTGTCAAGTGCCTTGACATCTCCACTGACCGTGTCTATATTTCTCGCGATGTGATCTTTAATGAAACAAAATTTCCTTTTGCTGATCTTCATCCAAATGCCGGCGCCTTACTCCGCAAAGAAATCCTTCTTTTGCCATCTCACCTATCCGGCATTGATCACGGGGGAGAAAATAATTGTGCTGATCAAACAATGACTAACCTCTTAACCGTACCCATCAGCTTTGTGATGTTGCAGGAGAAAACAGCAGTGAAAACAGAGAAGAAAATGATGCACAAATCACTTCCCCCATGCCATATTTCATGTGTCGTGACATGGGGGGCAAATCTGCCTTGGAACTCGCCGGATCCACCTCGGGATCGCTGCAGGAGCAACAACGCAGGCAATCTGCACCGGGATTGGTGCGGGCTGACGCGTCAGAGCCGACAGCAGCATCGCACGCCCGTGCAACCACCAGCGACCCCGCGCACGCCACGCAACCGACCACAGCTGGAGGTGGTCCCGCGCCTGCTGGAGGTGGCCCCATGGCCGCTCCGCCCCGCTCGTCACCTCACAACTGGCAGCTCCCAAGTGGCCAACGTGGCGCGTGCTTCCCCGACGAGTCGCGCTGCTACAAGCGGCGGGCTTAGCCACGGCTGACAGGAGCCGGATCCGGTGCTGATCTGGTCGGCCCCATGCAATCATGCACCCGTGATGAGTCGGTCGGCCATCCGGGATCTTCTGCGGCCTCCACAATGCCTGGATCACGAGATGCAGCTGTCGGTGTCAAAACCGGCGGATCTTGGGTAGGGGTCCCGAACTGTGCGTCTAAGGCGGATGGTAACAAGAGACGGGGGACACAATGTTTACCCAGGTTCAGGCCCTCTCGATGGAGGTAACACCCTACGTCCTGCTTGATTGATCTTGATGATATGAGTATTACAAGAGTTGATCTACCACGAGATCGTAGAGGCTAAACCCTAGAAGCTAGCCTATGATTATGATGGTTGTTGTCCTACGGACTAAACCCTCCGGTTTATATAGACACCGGAGCGGGACTAGGGTTACACAGAGTCGGTTACAAGGGAGGAGATCTACATATCCGAATTGCCAAGCTTGCCTTCCACCCAAAGGAGAGTCCCACCCGGACACGGAATGAAGTCTTCAATCTTGTATCTTCATAATCCAATAGTCCGGCCAAAGGATATAGTCCGGCCGTCCGAGGACCCCCTAATCCAGGACTCCCTCAGTAGCCCCTGAACCAGGCTTCAATGACGATGAGTCCGGCGCGCAGATTGTCCTCGGCATTGCAAGGCGGATTCCTTCTCCAAATACTCCATATAAGATTTTGAACACAAGGATAGTGTCCAGCTCTGCAAAGCAAATTCCACATACCACTGTAGAGAGTACATTATTCGACAAATCCAATTTGCTAACAACTTTTCATAACGTGACGTCCTGCCGTCGCCCGGTCATTACGAACCGTTTTTCCCTGCCTGCCATTGCATGAGTTGCGAGGCGGTTTTATCGGCACGTCTTGTCGAAGCAGAGATCGTGTTCCCCTTATCACGGGAGTCCCATCAATACGGGCGTGGGTAACCCAGCCGTGCTGGTTAACATGACTCCTCGATTTTAGGCAAGTTCCAAACGGGCACGCGGAGGACGCTTGATATTCGCCCTCTTTATAAAGGGGCCAAGGCCTGTCCTTTTCTTCTCGTGCTCAATCCTTCCCTTCCCCCACCCCGCGTTCCAACACCCAAGGCTCAGGCTAAGTGCTTCGGTCCTTCAACCATGTCCAGATCCAACCTTCAAGGCCGGTGGATGGCTTCCTCTGTCACAGAGGCGAACATTAAGAAGCTAAGGGAAGCCAGGTATCTGACCGCCGAAATCTCGCATAGGCTGCCTGCTCAAGGGCAGGTCATCCCCACTCCCGAACCCAACGAGAGTGTCGTATTTGTTTCCCACTTCCTCCGAGGGCTAGGCTTTAGTCTTGATCCCTTTGTCCGAGGGCTTATGTTCTATTACGGGCTCGATTTCCATGATCTAGCCCTGGATTCCATCCTTCACATCTCGTCGTTTATCGTCGTGTGTGAGGCCTTCCTCCCATCACCCCACACTTCAGCTTATTGCTCAAGACCTTCAATGTGAAGCCGAAGATGATCGATGGGTGACACGCAGAATGCGGAGGTGCCACAATAAGCAAAGGCATCGATGCTCCATGGCCAAAGGGTTTCTTTCTGGAGGTGTCCAAATTATGGCAGCGGGAGTGGTTTTACATCACAGCTCCCCGAAGTACTAAGTGGGTAGCTGCCCCCGCCCTCCGTTCGCCCCCCCCCCCCGCCACAACTGGCGTCATGGGTCAACAAGGGGCTGGATTGGGGGCCAGTTAATGACGTGCCGACATTTCAAAGTCGCATCTGAGATTGATAACCCACAAGTATAGGGGATCGCAACCGTTTTCAATAAGTAAGAGTGTCGAACCCAACAAGGAGCTAAAGGCACAACAAATATTCCCTCAAGTTCTATCGGCCATCGATACAACTCTACGCACACTTGATGTTCGCTTTACCTAGAACAAGTATGAAACTAGAAGTACTTTGTAGGTTTTGTTGGATAGGTTTGCAAGGTAATAAAGAGCATGTAAATAAAAAGTAGGGGATGTTTAGATAAAGACACAACTAAATTAGTTTTAGTAGAGATCTTTTTGTTACGAGAAAGTTATTTGTCCCTAGGCAATCAATAACTAGACCGGTAATCATTATTGCAATTTTATTTGAGGGAGAGGCATAAGCTAACATACTTTCTCTACTTGGATCATATGCACTTATGATTGGAACTCTAGCAAGCATCCGCAACTACTAAAGATCATTAAGGTAAAACCCAACCATAGCATTAAAGTATCAAGTCCTCTTTATCCCATACGCAACAACCCCCTTACTCGGGTTTGTGTTTCAGTCACTCACGCAACCCACTATAAGCGAATCATGAATGCAGCACCCTACAGCGGGGATCCCTCATGCTTGCGCAACACGGAGAGCACCACAGGACAGCACCAATAATAAAACATGCAATTCAAACCAATCTTGATCATCAAACAGCCCATAGGACAAAACGGATTTACTCAAACATCATAGGATAGCCATACATCATTGGGAAATAATATATAGCGTTGAGCACCATGTTTAAGTAGAGATTACAGCGGGTAAGAGATAGGTTACACCGCTGCATAGAGGGGGGAAGAGTTGGTGATGATGGCGGTGAAGTTGTTGGTAAAGATTGCGGTGATGATGATGGCCCCCGGTGGCACTCCAGCGCCACCGGAAGCGAGGGGGAGAGAGCCCCCCTCCTTCTTATTCTTCCTCGACCTCCTCCCTAGATGGGAGAAGGGTTTCCCCTCTGGTCCATGGCCTCCATGGCACGGGAGGGGCGAGGGCCCCTCCGGGATTGGATCTGTCTCTCTGTCTTTCTCTGTTTCTGCGTTCTCAGATTCTACCCTTTCACCGTTTCTTATATTCCCGGAGATCCGTAACTCCGGTTGGGCTGAAATTTTAACACGATCTCTATCCGGATATTAGCTTTCTTGGGGCGAAAGAAGGGCATCAACCACCTTACGGGGTGGCCACGAGGGTCAGGGGCGCCCCCCTGCCTCGTGGCCCCCTCGAGCATTGTCTCGCGTGGATTTTTCTTCCCAAAAATCATCTATATTCCAAAAAATCTCCGTCAGTTTTTATTTCATTTGGACTCCGTTTGATATGGATATTCTATGAATCAAAAAACATGCAACAAACAGGAACTGGCACTGGGCACTGGATCAATATGTTAGTCCCAAAAATAGTATAAAAAGTTGCCAAAAGTATATGAAAGTTGTAGAATATTGGCATGGAACAATCAAAAATTATAGATACGATGGAGACGTATCAACATCCCCAAGCTTAATTCCTGCTCGTCCTCGAGTAGGTAAATGATAAAAAAGATAATTTTTGATGTGGAATGCTACCTAGCATAATCTTGATCACATATCTAATCATGGCATGAATATTTAAGACACGAGCGATTCAAAGCAATAGTCTATCATTTGACATAAAAACAATAATACTTCAAGCCTACTAATAAAGCAATCATGTCTTTTCAAAATAGCATGGCCAAAGAAAGTTATCCCTACAAAATCATATAGTCTGGCTATGCTCCATCTTCACCACACAAAATATTCACATTATGCACAACCCTGATGACAAGCCAAACAATTGTTTCATACTTTTGGCGTTCTCAAACCTTTTCAACTTTCACGCAATACATGAGCGTGAGCCATGGACATAGCACTATAGGTGGAATAGAGTGGTGGTTGTGGAGAAGACAAAAAAGGAGAAGATAGTCTCACATCAACTAGGCGTATCAACGGGCTATGGAGATGCCCATCAATAGATATCAATGTGAGTGAGTAGGGATTGCCATGCAACGGATGCACTAAGAGCTATAAGTGTATGAAAGCTCAGATTGAAACTAAGTGGGTGTCCATCCAACTTGCTTGCTCATGAAGACCTCGGGCATTTGAGGAAGCCCATCATCGGAATATACAAGCCAAGTTCTATAATGAAAATTCCCACTAGTATATGAAAGTGATAAGTCAAGAGATTCTCTATATGAAGAACATGGTGCTACTTTGAAGCACAAGTGTGGTAAAAGGATAGTAACATTGCCCCTTCTCTCTTTTTCTCTCATTTTTTTTATTTTTTTTGGCCTTCTTTTTTTTGGCATTTCTCTTTTTTTTCGTCTGGAGTCTCGTCCCGACTTGTGGGGGAATCATAGTCTCCATCATCCTTTCCTCACTGGGGCAATGCTCTAATAATGATGATCATCACACTTTTATTTACTTACAACTCAATATTACAACTCAATACTAGAACAAAGATATGACTCTATATGAATGCCTCTGGCGGTGTATCGGGATGTGTAATGATCTAGCGTAGCAATGACATCAAAAAAACGGACAAGCCATGAAAACATCATGCTGGCTATCTTACGATCGTGCAAAGCAATATGACAATGAATGCTCAAGTCATGTATATGATGATGATGGAAGTTGCATGGCAATATATCTCAGAATGGCTATGGAAATGCCATGATAGGTAGGTATGGTGGCTGTTTTGAGGAAGGTATATGGTGGGTTTATGGTACCGGCGAAAGTTGCGCGATACTAGAGAGGCTAGCAATGATGGAAGGGTGAGAGTGCGTATAATCCATGGACTCAACATTAGTCATAAAGAACTCACATACTTATTGCAAAAATCTATTAGTCATCGAAACAAAGTACTACGCGCATGCTCCTAGGGGGATAGATTGGTAGGAAAAGACCATCGCTCGTCCCCGGCCGCCACTCATAAGGAAGACAATCAATAAATAACTCATGCTCCGACTTCGTTACATAATGGTTCACCATACGTGCATGCTACGGGAATCACAAACCTCAACACAAGTATTTCTACTAATCCAGAACTACCCACTAGCATGACTCTAATATCACCATCTTTATATCGCAAAACTATTGCAAGGAATCAAACATATCATATTCAGTGATCTACAAGTCTTATGTAGGATTTTATGACTAACCATGTGAATGACCAATTCCTGTCATCTCTCTAAATAGATATAAGTGAAGCAAGAGAGTTTAGTTCTTTCTACAAAAGATATGCCCACACTCTAACAAATATAAGTGAAGCAAAAGAGCATTCTACAAATGGCGGTTGTCTAAGTGAAGAGAAACATGCAATCCAAACTTCAAATGATATAAGTGAAGCACACGAAGCATTCTATAAAAGCCATACTCAAAAGATACAAGTGAAGTGCATAGAGCATTCTATAAATCAACCAAGGACTATCTCATACCAGCATGGTGCATAAAAGAAAAATGAAAACTAAATGCAAAAGACGCTCCAAGATTGCACATATCGCATGAACGAAACAAATCCGAAAACATACCGATACTTGTTGAAGAAAGAGGGGATGCCTTCCGGGGCATCCCCAAGCTTAGACGCTTGAGTATCCTTGAATATTTACTTGGGGTGCCTCGGGCATCCCCAAGCTTGAGCTCTTGCCTCTCTTCCTTCTTCTCACATCGAGACCTTCTCGATCATCGAACACTTCATCCACACAAAACTTCAATAGAAAATTCGGTAAGATCCGTTAGTATAATAAAGCAAGTCACTACTCTAAGTACTGTTGCAAACCAATTCATATTTTGTTTTTGCATTATGGATACTATAATATAACTTTTTCATGGCTTAATCCACTGATATTAATCGATAGTTTCATCAAAACAAGCAAACTATGCATTAAAAACAGAATCTATCTAAAACAGAACAGTCTGTAATAATCTGAACATTCACTACTTCTGATACTTGAAAATTTCTGCCAAAATTAGGAAAAATAAAAAATTTGTATATAAAGACAGTGCAAAAATAATCAGAACCATTTGATGTTCCAGCTAAAAATGTAAAATCGCGCACTACAGCCAAAGTTTCTGTCCTGCACCGTACAAACCATCAAGCAAATGTAAACATCCTAAAGGCAAACCTTGGCACATTATTTTTATAATACAATGGAATTGTACAAGGGGATAATTATTTTTATTGAAAAGTTTCTGTAATCAAGATTCACAAAGTTGCCGTGAGCATGAACAAAGTTCAAGGAGCTCTCCCACTTCAATAATGCTTGTCTCTCTCACTTTCACTTTCCTTTTTGAAAAAGTTTTGGGTTCCCCTCTTTATTTTTGTTGTTTTTAAACTATATGAAAGCACTCAACAGAAATAAATGACTCTCTAAAACTTCCGGCTTGTCTCCCTGGCAGCGCTTTCTTTAAAGCCATTAAGCTAGGCATATAGTGCTCAAGTAGTGAATCCACCCGGATCCCAAGGTATATCAAAGCCAATTTTAATTAACAATGATTTGTAATTTAGTAGTAGCACAAAGCAACATATATCATGTAACTACGAAGTCTAACTCTCTTCCTATGCATCGGCATGTCATAAAAGAACAATTCATGCACACATAGTAAAGGCCAATGCATAGTATAAACAGTTTCTTGCAATTTTATCATATTGGAAACATAGAGAGGTGGAGATATAGTTCATCTCTCATAATAATTGCAAGTAGGAGCAGCAAGCACATGCATGTTATATTCATCAAAATCATCATGTGCAACGGTATAAGGCAACCCATCAATATAATCCTTAATAAGGGTAAACTTCTCCGATATAGTGTAATTGGGAGAATGCAAAAAGATAATAGGACTATCATGCGTGGGTGCAATAACAACAATTTCATGTTTAACATAAGGAACTATAGCAAGTTCATCTTCATAAGCATAATTCATATTGGCATCTTGGCCACAAGCATAGCAAGCATCATCAAAAAAGGGATATTTCAAAAGAATCAACGAGATCATAATAGTCATCATAGCAATCATCCTTTGGTAAGCACGAAGGGAAATTAAACAATGTATGAGTTGAAGAGTGATACGTCTCCAACGTATCTATAATTATTGATTGCTCCATGCTATATTATCTACTGTTTTGGATGTTTACGGGCTTTATTATACACTTTTATATCATTTTTTGGGACTAACCTATTAACCCAGAGCCCAGTGCCAGTTTTTGTTTTTACCTTGTTTTAGGGTTTCAAAGAAAAGGAAAAATCAAACGGAGTCCAAATGACCCGAAACTTCACGGAACCTATTTTTGGATCAGAAGAAGCCCAGAAGACTTGGAGTCTACGTAAGGGAAGCTTCAAGGAGGCCACGAGGTAGGGGGGCGTGCCCTCCACCCTCGTGGGCCCCTCGTGGCCCCCTGACATACTTCTTCCGCCTATATATCTCCATATACCCTAAAAACATCCGAGAGCACAATAGATCGGGAGTTCCGCTGCCAGAAGCCTTCGTAGCCACCGAAAGCCAATCTAGACCCGTTCCGGCACCCTGCCGGAGGGGGCAATCCATCTCCGGTAGCCATCTTCATCATCCCGGTGCTCTCCATGACGAGGAGGGAGTAGTTCTCCCTCGGGGCTGAGGGTATGTACCAGTAGCTATGTGTTTGATCTGTCTCTCTCTCGTGTTCTTGAGGTGATACGATCTTGATGTATCGCGAGCTTTGCTATTATATTTGGATCCTATGATGTTTCTCCTCCCCCCTCTCTCTTGTAATGGATTGAGTTTCCCCTTTGAAGTTATCTTATCGGATTGAGTCTTTAAAGATTTGAGAACACTTGATGTATGTCTTGCCGTGCGTATCTGTGGTGACAATGGGATATCACGTGATTCACTTGATATATGTTTTGATGATCAACTTGTGGGTTCCGCCCATGAACCTATGCATAGGGGTTGGCACACGTTTTCGTCGTGATTCTCTGGTGGGAACTTTGGGGCACTCTTTGAGGTTCTATGTGTTGATTGAATAGATGAATCTGAGATTGTGTGATGCATATCGTATAATCATACCCATGGATACTTGAGGTGACATTGGAGTATCTAGGTGACATTAGGGTTTTGGTTGATTTGTGTCTTAAGGTGTTATTCTAGTACGAACTCTAGGGCTGTTTGTGACACTTATAGGAATAGCCCAACGGATTGATTGGAAAGAATAACTTTGAGGTGGTTTCGTACCCTACCATAATCTCTTCGTTTGTTCTCCGCTATTAGTGACTTTGGAGTGACTCTTTGTTGCATGTTGAGGGATAGTTATGTGATCCAATTATGTTATTATTGTTGAGGGAACTTGCACTAGCGAAAGTATGAACCCTAGGCCTTGTTTCAACGCATTGCAATACCGTTTACGCTCACTTTTATCATTAGTTACCTTGCTGTTTTTATATTTTCAGATTACAAATACCCATATCTACTATCCATATACCACTTGTATCACCATCTCTTCGCCGAACTAGTGCACCTATACAATTTACCATTGTATTGGGTGTGTTGGGGACACAAGAGACTCTTTGTTATTTGGTTGCAGGGTTGCTTGAGAGAGACCATCTTCATCCTACGCCTCCTACGGATTGATAAACCTTAGGTCATCCACTTGAGGGAAATTTGCTACTGTCCTACAAACCTCTGCACTTGGAGGCCCAACAACGTCTACAAGAAGAAGGTTGTGTAGTAGACATCAAGCTCTTTTCTGGCACCGTTGCCGTTGAGGTGAGTGCTTGAAGGTATATCTTTAGATCTTGTAATCGAGTCTTTTAGTTTCTTGTTTTATCACTAGTTTAGTTTATAAAATAAAACTACAAAAAATGGAATTGAGTTTGTCTCATACGCTTTTTTTAATATCTTTCGTGAGTATGATGGAAAGTAAAATTGTGCCAAAATGTTAGAAGAAGAATGCATTAGAATGTTTGGCACTAAATATTTGAATGATGAGCATGATTGCAGTGTTGTTAGTATGAATTCTTTGAATATCCATGATGCTAATGATATGCAAAGCCACAAGCTTGGGGAAGCTATGTTCGATGAAGATGATATTTTTTGTCCCCCAAGTTATGATGAGCAAATTTATTATGATGAAAGCATGCCTCCTATCTATGATGATTATTCTGATGACACGTATGCTTTAAAGAATAATAATAACAATGAACCTTGTCATATTGATCTTAATTTTCAATCACATGACAGTTATTTGCTCCTTCATGGGAAGAATTTTGCTTATGTGGAGAGTAGTAAATTCTCTATGCTTGTAGATCATGAAAAGAATGCTTTGAGTGCTGGTTATATTGTTGAATTCATTCATGATGCTACTGAAAATTATTATGAGGGAGGAACATATGCTTGTAGGAATTGCAATAATATCATGTTTCCTCTCTATGTGCTTAAAGTTTTGAAGTTATGCTTGTCTTACCTTCCTATGCAAGTTGATTCTTGTTCCCACAAGTTGTTTGCTCACAAAATCCCTATGCATAGGAAGTGGGTTAGACTTAAATGTGCTAGTAATAGTCTTCATGATGCTCTCTTTATGTTTCAATCCTTATCTTTTATGTGAGCATCATTGAAGTCATCATGCCTAGCTAGGGGCGCTAAACGATAGCGCTTGTTGGGAGGCAACCCAACTTTATTTTTGTTCCTTGCTTTTTGTTCCTGTTTAGTAATAAATAATTCATCTAGCCTCTTTTTATATGTGGTTTTATGTGTTTAATTAGCGTTTGTTCCAAGTAGAACCTTTGGGAAGACTCGGGGAAAGTCTTTGCGATCATGCTGTAAAAAAACAGAAGCTTTAGCGCTCACGAGAATTGCTGCCATTTTTATTTGGAGAGTGCTATTTAGTTAATTATTTTTTCAGATGATTAATAGATAAATTCCTCAGGTCCAGCAATTTATTTGAGAATTTTATGAGTTCCAGAAGTATATGTTTGATCCAGATTACTACAGACTGTTCTGTTTTTGACAGATTCTGTTTTTTCATGTGTTGTTTACTTATTTTGATGAATCTATGGCTAGTAAAATAGTTTATAAACCATAGAGAAGTTGGAATACAGTATGTTTAACACCAATATAAATAAATAATGAGTTCATTACAGTACCTTGAAGTGGTGATTTATTTTCTTATACTAACGGAGCTTACGAGTTTTCTGTTAAGTTTTGTGTTGTGAAGTTTTCAAGTTTTGGGTAAAGATTCGATGGACTATGGAATAAGGAGTGGTAAGAGCCTAAGATTGGGGATGCCCAAGGCACCCCAAGGTAATATTCAAGGACAACCAAGAGCCTAAGCTTGGGGATGCCCCGGAAGGCATCCCCTCTTTCGTCTTCGTTCATCGGTAAATTTACTTGGAGCTATATTTTTATTCGCCACATGATATGTGTTTTGCTTGGAGCGTCAATTTATTTTGTTAAGATTTTCTTGCTGTTATTTAGAACAATGTTTTCATCTTTTATTTCAATAAATGTGGCATTGATAGCCTTTACTATGCCTATTTTAGAAGTCCACATGTTGCTGTTTGAAAACAGAAAGTTTACGCTGTTGCAATAATTCCCTACAAAAGTCAGAATGTGATAAAATGTTGAAACCTTTTGAATATTAAGCTCTGATAAATTTACTACAGTGGGAATTTTCTTTCATAATTTTTGGAGCTAGGGAAGTATGGATGTTGCTGCATTCTTTACAGACTGTCCTGTTTAGGCAGATTGCTGTTATGTTTGCATTGTTTGCATATGTTTGCTTCTTTAATGATTCTATTTGAGGATAGGACTATTAAATATGCAGAGACATTTAGTATGCAATGTTTAATAATAATTTTAGTGATTTGCTACAGTAGACTATGATAAGGTTTTTGCAATGGTTTATACTAACTTATCTCACGAGTCCTTGTTGAGTTTTGTGTGGATGAAGCTTTTGAGATTTAGGGAGACCGTGATATGAGAGGAATTAAGGAGACACAAAATCTCAAGCTTGGGGATGCCTAAGGCATCCCAAGATAATATTTCAAGAAGTCTCAAGCGTCTAAGCTTGGGGATGCCCCGGTTGGCATCCCACCTTTCTTCTTCAACAACTATCGGTTAGTATCGGTTGATCCTATGTTTTTGCTTCTTCACATGATGTTTGCTATTCTTAGATGTCATTTTATTTTGCTTTTCTTGCTGTTTGAATAAATTATCAAGATCTGAAATTATTAAATGAGAGAGTCTTCACATAGTTGCATAATTATTCGACTACTCATTGATCTTCACTTATATCTCTCGGAGTAGTTTGTCATTTGCTTTAGTGCTTCGATCACTTATATCTTTTAGAGCATGGTGGTAGTTTTATTTTGAAGAAATAGATGAACTCCCATGCTTCACTTAGATTATTTTGAGAGTCTTAAATAGCATGGTAATTTTCTTAAAATCCTAATATGCTAGGTATTCAAGATTAGTAAAATTTTCTTATGAGTGCATTGAATACTAAGAGAAGTTTGATGCTTGATGATTGTTTTGAGATATGGAGGTAATAATATCAAAGTCGTGCTAGTTGAGTAGTTGTGAATTTGAGAAATGCTTGTGTTGAAGTTTGCAAGTCCCATAGCATGCACGTATGGTAAACGTTATGTAACAAATTCGAAACATGAGGTGTTATTTGATTGTCTTCCTTATGAGTGGCGGCCGGGGACGAGCGATGGTATTTTCCTACCAATCTATCCCCCTAGGAGCATGCATGTAGTGCCGAGGTTTTTGATGACTTGTAGATTTTTGCAATAAGTATGTGAGTTCTTTATGACTAATGTTGAGTCCATGGATTATACGCACTCTCACCCTTCCATCCTTGCTAGCCTCTTTGGTACCGTGCATTGCCCTTTCTCACATTGAGAGTTGGCGCAAACTTCGCCGGTGCATCCAAACCCCGTGATTTGATACGCTCTTTCACACATAAACCTCCTTATATCTTCCTCAAAACAGCCACCATACCTACCTATTATGGCATTTCCATAGCCATTCCGAGATATATTGTCATGCAACTTTCCATCATTCCGTTCATCATGACACATTTATCATTGTCATATTGCTTAGCATGATCATGTAGTTGACATAGTATTTGTGGCAAAGCCACCGTTCATAATTCTTTCATACATGTCACTCTTGGTTCATTGCATATCCCGGTACACCATCGGAGGCATTCATATAGAGTCATCTTTGTTCTAGTATCGAGTTGTAATCATTGAGTTGTAAATAAATAGAAGTGTGATGATCATCATTTTCTAGAGCCTTGTCCCAAGTGAGGAATAAAAAAAAGAGGAAAGGCCATAAAAAAAGATAAGGCCCCAAAAAAGGAGAAAGGCCATAAAAAAGAAAAGGCCAAAGAAAAAAAAGAGAAAATGAGAGAAAAAGAGAGAAGGGACAATGTTACTATCCTTTGCCACACTTGTGCTTCAAAGTAGCACCATGATCTTCATAGTAGAGAGTCTCTCATGTTATCACTTTCATATACTAGTGGGAATTTTTCATTATAGAACTTGGCTTGTATATTCCAACAATGGGCCTCCTCAAGTGCCCTAGGTCTTCGTGAGCAAGCAAGTTGGATGCACACCCACTAGTTTCTTTTGTTGAGATTTCATACATTTATAGCTCTAGTGCATCCGTTGCATGGCAATCCCTACTCCTTGCATTAACATCAATCGGTGGGCATCTCCATAGCCCATTGATTAGCCTCGTTGATGTGAGACTTCCTCCTTTTTGTCTTCTCCACATAAGCCCACTCATTATATTCTATTCCACCTATAGTGCTATGTCCATGGCTCGCGCTCATATATTGCGTGAAAGTTTATAGGTTTGAGATTACTAAAGTATGAAACAATTGCTTGGCTTGTCATCGGGGTTGTGCATGATGATAGCATTCTTGTGTGACGAAAATGAAACATGACTAAACCATATGATTTTGTAGGGATGAACTTTCTTTGGCCATGTTATTTTGAGAAGACATAATTGCTTAGTTAGTATGCTTGAAGTATTATTATTTTTATGTCAATATGAACTTTTGTCTTGAATCTTTTGGATCTGAATATTCATGCCACAATTAAGAAGAATTACATTGAAATTATGCCAAGTAGCACTCCGCATCAAAAATTCTGTTTTTATCATTTACCTACTCGAGGACGAGCAAGAATTAAGCTTGGGGATGCTGATACGTCTCCAACGTATCTATAATTTTTGATTGCTCCATGCTATATTATCTACTGTTTTGGATGTTTATGGGCTTTATTATACACTTTTGTATCATTTTTTGGGACTAACCTATTAACCCAGAGCCCAGTGCCAGTTTCTGTTTTTACCTTGTTTTAGGGTTTCAAAGAAAAGGAAAATCAAACGGAGTCCAAATGACCTGAAACTTCAAGGAACCTATTTTTGGATCAGAAGAAGCCTAGAAGACTTGGAGTCTACGTAAGGGAAGCTTCGAGGAGGCCATGAGGTAGGGGGCGCGCCCACCCCCTGGGCGCACCCTCCACCCTCGTGGGCCCCTCATGGCCCCCCTGGCGTACTTCTTCCGCCTATATATCTCCATATACCCTAAAAACATCCGAGAGCACAATAGATCAGGAGTTCCGCCGCCAGAAGCCTCCGTAGCCACCGAAAGCCAATCTAGACCCGTTCCAACACCCTGCCGGAGGGGGCAATCCCTCTCTGGTGGCCATCTTCATCATCCCGGTGCTCTCCATGATGAGGAGGAAGTAGTTCTCCCTCAGGGCTGAGGGTATGTACCAGTAGCTATGTGTTTGATCTCTCTCTCTCTCTCTCTCTCTCTCTCGTGTTCTTGAGGTGATACGATCTTGATGTATCACGAGCTTTGCTATTATATTTGGATCCTATGATGTTTCTCCTCCCCCCCTCTCTCTTGTAATGGATTGAGTTTCCCCTTTGATGTTATCTTATCGGATTGAGTCTTTAAAGATTTGAGAACACTTGATGTATGTCTTGCCGTGTGTATCTGTGGCGACAATGGGATATCATGTGATTCACTTGATGTATGTTTTGGTGATCAACTTGCGGGTTCCACCCATGAACCTATGCATAGGGGTTGGTACACATTTCCATCGTGATTCTCCGGTAGGAACTTTGGGGCACTCTTTGAGGTTCTATGTGTTGGTTGAATAGATGAATCTGAGATTGTGTGATGCATATCGTATAATCATACCCACGGATACTTGAGGTGACATTGGAGTATCTAGGTGACATTAGGGTTTTGGTTGATTTGTGTCTTAAGGTGTTATTCTAGTATGAACTCTAGGGGTGTTTGTGACACTTATAGGAATAGCCCAACGGATTGATTGGAAAGAATAACTTTGAGGTGGTTTCGTACCCTACCATAATCTCTTCGTTTGTTCTCCGCTATTAGTGACTTTGGAGTGACTCTTTGTTGCATGTTAAGGGATAGTTATGTGATCCAATTATGTTATTATTGTTGAGGGAACTTGCACTAGCGAAAGTATGAACCCTAGGCCTTGTTTCAACGCATTGCAATACCGTTTACGCTCACTTTTATCATTATTTACCTTGCTGTTTTTATATTTTCAGATTACAAATACCCATATCTACTATCCATATACCACTTGTATCACCATCTCTTCGCCGAACTAGTGCACCTATACAATTTACCATTGTATTGGGTGTGTTGGGGACACACGAGACTCTTTGTTATTTGGTTGCAGGGTTGCTTGAGAGAGACCATCTTCATCCTACGCCTCCTACGGATTGATAAACCTTAGGTCATCCACTTGAGGGAAATTTGCTACTGTCCTACAAACCTCTGCACTTGGAGGACCAACAACGTCTACAAGAAGAAGGTTGTGTAGTAGACATCAAAGAGTTACTCTCATTAGAAGGTGGGCACGGGTGATCAATCCGCTCTTCCTCCTTTTGTTCTTTGCTCTCCTCCTCATCTTTTTCATCCAATGAGCTCACAGTTTCATCAATTTCTTCTTCCATAGACTCCTGCAAAATATTAGTCTCTTCTTGGACAGCGGAGACTTTCTCAATAAGTGCATTAGTATCATAATTGTATTCATAATTCTCATAACAATATTTAAGGATAACTAAATTTTCAGGTCTATAAACCGAATCATCAAAGTCTTCAAACTCTTTAAACATAGATTCAATTTCATAAGCACCCATAAAAGCAACAAATTCTTATATTTGTTCCACATCATAGTAATCATATATACCATTAGCATAAGAAGCTAAGGTTTTATTATCATTAAATTCGTATGAAAAGGGAAGGTGTGGAGCCTTCATCCTAGAGCAACAAGTATAATCATATCTCAAGCTTGGTTGCCTAGCATACCACTTCAATATATGAATTTGATCCCATAATAGTTTCCCTTTTTGAGTCAAGCGGTAATCCCTAAAGTATTCAGTTAATCCAACGTTACTCCCATTACATAATTGAATGGGGTTTTCTCAGGATTATTAAAGTAGTACATAATATCTTTCACATAACCAGCATCGAGGGTTTTAGGAGGTTCCCCATCTCCATGAGCAGAAAGTACACCTAATTTTTTTGGTATTTCGTGTTCCATATCCATAACTAAAGATAAAGAACAACTAAGAACAGCAAATAAAAATTACTTAGTGATAAAGCAAACAAGCACACACGAGAATATTCACCCCACACTATGACTCCCCGGCAACAGCGCCAGAAAAAGGTCTTGGTAACCCACAAGTATAGGGGATCGCAACAGTTTTCGATAAGTAAGAGTGTCGAACCCAACGAGGAGCTAAAGGTAGAACAAATATTCCCTCAAGTTCTATCGACCACCGATACAACTCTACGCACGCTTGATGTTCGCTTTACTTAGAACAAGTATGAAACTAGAAGTACTTTGTAGGTGTTGTTGGATAGGTTTGCAAGGTAATAAAGAGCATGTAAATAAAAAGTAGGGGCTGTTTAGATAAAGACACAACTAAATTATTTTTAGTAGAGAGCTTTTTGTTACGAGAAAGTTATTTGTCCCTAGGCAATCGATAACTAGACCGGTAATCATTATTGCAATTTTATTTGAGGGAGAGGCATAAGCTAACATACTTTCTCTACTTGGATCATATGCACTTATGATTGGAACTCTAGCAAGCATCCGCAACTACTAAAGATCATTAAGGTAAAACCCAACCATAGCATTAAAGTATCAAGTCCTCTTTATCCCATATGCAACAACCCCCTTACTCGGGTTTGTGTTTTAGTCACTCACGCAACCCACTATAAGCGAATCATGAACGTATTGCAACACCCTACAGCGGGGATTCCTCACGCTTGCGCGACATGGAGAGCACCATAGGACAGCACCAATAATAAAACATGCAACTCAAACCAATCTTGATTATCAAATAGCCCATAAGACAAAACGGATCTAGGATAGCCATACATCATTGGGAAATAATATATAGCATTGAGCACCATGTTTAAGTAGAGATTACAACGGGTAAGAGAGAGGTTACACCGCTGCATAGAGGGGGGAAGAGTTGGTGATGATGGCGGTGAAGTTGTTGGTGAAGATTGCAGTGATGATGATGGACCCCGGTGGCACTCCGGCGCCACCGGAAGCGAGGGGGAGAGAGCCCCCCTCCTCCTTCTTCTTCCTTGACCTCCTCCCTAGATGGGAGAAGGGTTTCCCCTCTGGTCCATGGCCTCCATGGCACAGGAGGGCGAGAGCCCCTCCGAGATTGGATCTGTCTCTCTGTCTTTCTCTGTTTTTGCGTTCTCAGATTCTACCCTTTCACCATTTCTTATATTCCCGGAGATCCGTAACTCCGATTGGGCTGAAATTTTAACACGATCTCTATCCAGATATTAGCTTTCTTGCGGAGAAAGTAGGGCATCAACCGCCTTACGGGGTGGCCACGAGGCTCAGGGGCGTGCCTGCCCCCTGGGGCGCGCCCCCTGCCTCATGGGCCCCTCGAGCATCGTCTCGCGTGGATTTTTCTTCCCAAAAATCATATATATTCCAAAAAAAATCTCCATCGGTTTTTATTCCGTTTGGACTCTGTTTGATATGGATATTCTGCGAAACAAAAAACATGCAACAAACAGGAACTGGTACTGGGCACTGGATCAATATGTTAGTCCCAAAAATAGTATAAAAAGTTGCCAAAACTTATGAAAGTTGTAGAATATTGGCATGGAACAATAAAAAAATTATAGATACGTCGGAGACGTATCTGAGATCTCCTCAAGAGGGACGTCAGTCTCGTCAAGGTAATGCAAGTTATGCTAGTCCGTCGGGTACTGCCATGCCAACACCGATCTCTCCATATGTGGGAGTTCAACCCGGAAGGACCGCGAACTATTCAGCAACTCTTCGGCATGACGCTCGAAGGGATGTATGGATTGTTCTTGGGATCACGAATAAAGTGTTCGGACACCATCGAGGATGTGGGTCTAAACTGCAATCGTCCAGATACCCATGTAAGTAATTCTGCAGCCGAACATGTCGTCTTTTCATTTGTCGTAACATCATTCTGAAAAAATTGATCTTGGACAGGACTGGATAAGAAAGGCGAAGATGATCAGGTGTTCGGCCCCCCTTCCCGAAGGCTCACCAGATCCTGTACTAGCCAGGATGCTTGAGCTCGCGCCTTATCAAGTGCCATCAGGGGAAGATAAAGGGAGGGATAAGGAAGCTGAAAGCGGGCCTCACGCATTACTCATTCAAACCGGGGGAATTAGTGTCTCCACGAAGGAGGATGACCGAGGAGAAGAATCTAGAATCCCCTCTCCCCAAGGAAAGAAAAGGACCGCCTTTGAAGACTCGGAAGCGAAGGTTTCCAAACGAGGGAAAAAACCTTTGCCAGGGGGCCGTGCCCCGGAGGGCGTCCTTACCGCACAGTGCCCGCGAGGGGGCCAGCCCTCCATCGAGCTGTAAGTGAATCAAGAGTACTTTCGGTAAATATATCCTGCTTTATCTCCGGGGACAATAACCGAGACATACATCTTGCAGGCCGGATCATAGCCCTTCTCAACAGAGTTCGTCTTCGGGGGGTCTTCTTCCAGAGATGATGGAGAGCGAAACGCCTCCCCCTGACTCCTAGTCTCCTGGGGCAGACGACCCTGAGGTGTCATCACGGAGGATTTCTCCTGATCCGCCAAGGCCAGAAGGTAACCCTTCGGCCACCCGAAGTCTGAAGTATTCAGCTCCTAAGGAGAGCAGCATAAAGAGTCTGGGATTATCCTGTGCACAACCAGACGTATTGATGGGTCTTCTGGAGCAAGCGGCTATCTCGGAGGAGCATCATACTTTAATGGGTACAGTGGTTGAGAGGATCTCATCTGCCAAAAGTGGGTTGCATGAAGCTTTTACAAGCCTGCTAAGAGGCTTTGAGGTACGTAAAGTAATATATAATTTTTTTGATGGTACCACACATGCTAGGTGTGCTCTATACAGATAGTAGCCCTGAGACTCTGATTGTTGTCCGGAGGAGGTAAACAGAGGATCGTAGTCCCAGGTAATGATCGCGCTGCTTTCATGTGCAGGCGGCTGACAGTCTGGTGGATGGCCGGACTGCTGAATTTGCTGGACTTAGCCGGCAACTTGACGCGGCAGATGTTGACATCGCGCTTGTGAACAAGCGGCTTGACGAGGCACAGGGTTTGTATTTTCGGGTGGTCAACAAATATTAAGAGGAGCATGATGCTAGTATCTATAATATGCTGTGACTACAGATGGAGCTGCTGCCGTGGAGACCCTTCAGGCGGAACTTGCCCAAGCCAAGGAACAAGCCAGGAGGAGTGATGCGGCCGCCCTAAAGGCGGCCGAAGAGTTAAGAGCCGAACAGGCTGCTCGTCGCCAGAGCGAAGATAAAATAGCCAAGATGGCTATTGAGCTGAAGGATGCCGCCGTCTGGTATGAGCTTCTTGAAAAGGAAAGCCAAGCGAAAGCGGCGGACCTGGAGAAAACCATGGTAGCAGGCAAGGAGACCCGCTCTAAAATCAGAGCGGCGAAGGAGGAGCTTCGTCAAGCCGGAGATATCATGGCTGGGAAGCCCTTTTTGTTGTGGACGAAGTTTGGAGATCTGAAGTATGCCCCTCTGGATCAATTATGGAGTGCTGCAGACATGTATTCAGACCTGGCAATGAGTGTTGCTGATGCGACGGAGTTTTTCAAAGATAAAAAATATCACGAAGTGGAAAAGTTGTTCTGGTCGCAGTTCAGTGCTCCAACGTGTCCGCTGCAGTTAAATGAGCAAATGGCCGAGTGGGCTAAGCTTCATAGGTTGTCCGGGCTTGCCATGAGGTCTGTCGTGGATCATCTTTGGCCGGAAGGACCAAGGCCGAATAGTTATTTTGGTTTAGTGCAATGATTCCTTGGTGCTGTGCCGCATATCGACGCTGTAAAGAGGTCATCGTGCATAGAGGATGCGTGGATGGCTCTTGCCCGTGTTAAGACATACTGAGCAGAGATGGATGCCACCGCTATTGCAACCCGGGGTCCGGCCGTAGGCCAGGTCTCGTCCGAGCACTATTTTGAAGAAGTCCTAGAAGGCGCTCTTTTAATAGAGGCTCAGTGCTCGAAGAGTATCATGTTCGAGTGACATGTATCCCAATTTGTAAAAACAATGCTATTTGGCTTATAAAAGGCTGTGTTTATACTTTTGCCTGAAAGTATTATGATGCCTGCTGTGCGGTCGTTTTATGTATGTATATAACCTGAAAGTTTGCAGTCGTCGGCTTCAGCCCCCACGCATATAATGTGGGGGGTGTTCGGAAAAGCGCGTATTCACACTTGATCCAGCGTCTTGGTGCATTAAGGAGGTGATAGCGCAGCGAACAAGGCAATCAGACTATATTGCTTTAACACTTTCACTTAGCCATAGGAGTTTGACAGTGGGGCTACTATATAGCCCCTGGTACTTCCGTGCTTATTCGAATGCGGTGCGCGTACATACATGACTGGGAAACCGGTCCTTCGTTAATGCGGAGGAATCACAAAGATTCTGTTGAGTCCTCGAGTGGTTGACCAGTCTCGCGCTTTATCATGACAGTCACTTTTCGGCTTTCTCTACTGAGGTGCTTGTCCAGATGAACCAGGGCACAATTGCAGTAGTTCTCCCGGTGCCACCTTAGCCGATAGAGCGAAACGTAAGGTAGCAAAACACGGGAGCCGGGCAAACCCAACTATTGACCAAAGACATGATTCGGAGCTAATGCATATAAGGCCAAACGCGCGACGCCGAACACTCCCTAAGGTATTCAGTCTTTACAATGTATACTGGCTGAGTAACGCCCTCGATAATAAGCCCTGAATTTCTAGGTACGTGCATTAGTCTGACGTGACGAAATGTCAATAACGCCAGCATCCCTCTTGGTTATGTTGAGTATCCCGAGGGGTGAAGCAACAAGAGACAGTAAAAAAGGTTTACACATGGTCTTAATCTAAAAAGAAACCTTTGAACGGGGCCCTGCTGCACGTCTGCGCCTGTATCTCCGTTGTGCCGTATCCTGGAAGGGTGTAGCACAATGATCATCTGTAAGAGAGAAAAGCCCAAGTGAAAGTTTTCGTGCGAAAAATTGGTTAATCTTAATAAACCTTTAAAATTCAATCTAAATAAGATCAAGCCGAACTATAGTCCTTTTTACATGTGGGAAGCCCCTAGCACCACCTATGGGGGTATATCCATCGACCCAGTCTTGGGTTTATCTGAGCTGTTACAGCTAGTTGTGCGCCGGACTCGTCTAGCCGTGTCCGCGGTCTTGACGACCTATTGTTTATTCTGGTTGGAGGGGGTGCTCAGTGTTCGGCTGCTAAAGCCGCCACACGTTCTTCCGCACGTCAGGAACGTTCTGTGTTTTCCGCTAACTATGATGATGCCACGTGGACCGGGCATCTTAAGCTTAAGATAAGCATAATGCGGTATTGCATTAAAACGAGCGAAGGCCGTTCTTCCGAGTAGTGCTTGATAGCCGCTTCGGAATGGAGCGATGTCGAAGGTTAACTTTTCACTTTGGAAGTTGTCGGGAGAACCGAATACAACCTCTAGTACTAGAGAGCCCGTGCAGCGGGCCTCTGGGCCTGGTATTACTCCTTTAAAGGTAGTATTGCTTTGGCTGATTCTTGTTGGGTCTATCCCCATTTTGCGGACTGTGTCCTGATATATCAGATTAAGACTACTGCCGCTGTCCGTAAGGACTCGGGTGAGATTGTATCCGTCAATTATTGGGTCCAGTACCAAGGCAGCCGATCCTCCGTGCCGGATACTAGTCGGGCGATCCCTGCAATCAAAAATGATCGGGCAGGCCCACAACACTTGGGGTGACGGGCTCCACGGTGCGTATGTCTCGGAGTGCGCATTTGCTCCTCCTCTTCGTTACATGAATCATGTTCACTGTTTTGACCTCTGGTGGGAATTTTTCTGTCCCCCAGTGTTCGGTTGGCGAGGCTCATCCTCGTCTTCGCTTGGTGTCTCCCTCCCCTTGTGTTCGACGTTTAGCTTGCCGGCCTGCTTGAAGACCCAGCATTCTCTGTTGGTGTGATTTGCCGGTTTGTCGGAGGTGCCATGAATCTGACATAATCTGTCTAGAATCTTGTTTAGGTTGGACGGTCCATCTTTGCTGCCTTTAAATGCCTTTTTCCGTTGACCGTGTCGAGAGCCCCTGAATCCGGCATTTACCGCCGTGTTGTCTGGGCTGTCTTCATTGTTTCGACGCCTGCTTTTATTGCATCGTGGTTTTACATTGCCATCCCTGACTTCGGATGTGTCTGGGTCGCTGGTGCCGCTACGGGCCAGCCAGCTATCTTTGCCTGCGCAAAAGCGGGTAATAAGGCTTGTTAGGGCTGCCATTGTCCTCGGTTTTTCCTGGCCGAGGTGTCTGGTGAGCCATTCGTCCCGGACACTGTGTTTGAAAGCCGCTAAGGCTTTGGCGTCCGGGCAGTCGACGATTTGATTCTTCTTAGTGAGGAATCTGTTCCAAAGCTTTCGGGCTGACTCTCCGGGCTGTTGAATTATATGACTTAAATCGTCTACATCCGGAAGTCGGACATAGGTCCCTTGGAAATTAGCCCTAAAAGCATCCTCAAGCTCTTCCCAACTTCCAATTGAGTTTTTGGGGAGGCTCTTTAGCCAGTGCCGAGCTGGTCCTTTCAACTTGAGGGGCAAGTATTTGATGGCGTGGAGATCATCTCCGCGAGCCATGTGGATATGAAGGATAAAGTCCTCAATCCAGACCCCAGGGTCTGTCGTTCCGTCATATGCCTCTATGTTCACGGGTTTGAATCCTTCTGGGAATTCGTGATCCAGAACCTCATCGGTGAAGCATAGGGGGTGCGCGGCACCCTTGTATTTGGATGTGTCATGGCATTCTGATGGTTGTAGTGTTCTGTTTTGATTCTGCGTCGGAGCGCGCTTCCTAGATCCGTAGATGGACCTGGTCATACCGGCTTTTTGGTGCAAGTCCTCACATAAATTGTGTGCCGACTTATGTGCGACATTGTTAGCCGCCCTATCGCGGCCACGGGGTGGTCGATCCAGCTGATTGGCCGTTTTATTTTTCGGCTTTATAGGCTCTAAGGCCTCATCATCAAATTCGGGCAGCAGCTTGCGCTTTGGATAGCTCTTTGTGTGGCGGCTGCCCCCGTACTTTTCTTCAGTGTCGAGCACTTTGTTCCATCTACTGTTGAGTGTATTTTGCGCGGCCTTAAGCCTTTGCTTCTGCTTCTTCAGACTCCTCGCAGTGGCAATAAGCCTTCTATGGAGGTCCTTTTGCTCCAAGTTCCTTTCCGGGATGATGTGTGCCTCGTCGTCCGGACTATTCTCCTCTCCGGAGACAGGTTGATGAGCTTTACCCTCGGCGTCGCCGTGATCGGATAGCGGCTCCGTACTATGTTCGTCGTCCGCTGGTTCATCCTGCTCTGTCGCTGGGTCCATGTGGTCGTTGCTTTCTTTGGAGTCGACCGGGGTATTATTCTTTCTTGCGCTGTTATCGCTGTTTTTGCCGAGGCGGGATTTGGAGCGGTGGCTACATCGTCGCTTTGGTTGCTTCTCGAGGGAATTATCCTTCGCTGCATCATTCTGTTCCTCGTCATTGTTTTCTTTGGGTGTATCCACCATGTATATATATCATGTGATGAAGTGGCTGTCCAGCACCCTGTGGGAGGTGGTTCCTGCTCCTCTCCTGCATTGTCATCCATACCATCGATGTCTTCAGAGCTGAAATCAAGCATGTCGGTTAAGTCGTCGACAGTGGCTATTAAGTGGGTGGTGGGTGGGGAATGAATTTCTTCGTCGTCCGCTTCCCACTCAAGCCGGACATAGTTCGACCAAGGGTCTCCTGACAAGGAGAGAGACCTCAATGAATTTAGTACGTTGCCCAAGGGCGAGTACTGAAAAATATCCGTGGAGGTAAACTCCATGATCGGTGCCCAATCAGATTCGATAGGCACGGACGCAGGCGGTTCGGAGCCTATGGCCGGGGATGAATCCAAGGGTCCGGCAACGTAGGTCTCACAGGGGGTGAAGTCAGTATTTGGCTCTATCGCCATTGAGTGTGCGGCCTCCGTGGCGGGGTCCATCCACCTGTCCTCAGACGACATGATCTGCTCCGGATTGAAGGCCGGAGTAGCCACAGGAGTGATCGCCTGAACACCGTCCGGCGGCAGAGCTAAGTCATGCTCGTCACGATGGTGCGGCGCACCTGACATGGGCTCGAATCCGTTGAAGATCAAGTCTCCGCGGATGTCGGTTGTATAGTTCAAGCTTCCAAACCTGACCTGATGGCCAGGGGCGTAGCTCTCGATCTGCTCCAGTTGGCCAAGCGAGTTGGCCCGCAGTACGAAGCCGCCGAATACGAAGATCTGTCCGAGGAGAAAAACCTCACCCGGACCGCATCGTTGCCGATGATCTAAGGAGCCATCAAGCCTTACGGTGACGACACAGTGGAACTCTCAATGAAAGCACCAATGTTGGTGTCAAAACCGGCGGATCTCGGGTAGGGGGTCCCGAACTGTGCGTCTAAGGTGGATGGTAACATGAGACGGGGGACACAATGTTTACCCAGGTTCGGGCCCTCTCGATGGAGGTAATACCCTACGTCCTGCTTGATTGATCTTGATGATATGAGTATTACAAGAGTTGATCTACCACGAGATCATAGAGGCTAAACCCTAGAAGCTAGCCTATGATTATGACTGTTGTTGTCCTACGGAGTAAACCCTCCGGTTTATATAGACACCGGAGGGGGCTAGGGTTACACAAAGTCGGTTACAAGGGAGGAGATCTACATATCTGGATTGCCAAGCTTGCCTTCCACGCAAAGGAGAGTCCTACCCGGACATGGGACGAAGTCTTCAATCTTGTATCTTCATAATCCAACATTCCAGCCAAAGGATATAGTCCGGCCGTCCGAGGACCCCCTAATCCAGGACTCCCTCAGCGGCCACAGAAGATCCAGGAGACGCACGAGGTGAATCTTCTTCGGATGTTGCAGCATCCAGGACTCCTATTCCTGCTTCAGGATCTTCTGCGCTAACTGATACTGCTGCACCATCACAAAGAAAAACAAGGCTACAACAAGGTTTGATCAAACCTGTTGATTATAAGCATGTAACAAAATATGGATTAGTTTGTTCAATAGGTGAACCAGGTGAGCCAAGCACTCTTGAGGAAGCACTTCGTGATGAAAAAAATGGAAAAATGCAATGAAGGAATAATTTTTGGCACTAGAGAAAAATAACACGTGGCATCTAGTTCCTTCATAGCAAGGTAAAAATCTTATTGATTGCAAATGGGTCTTCAGAATAAAAAGGAAATCTGATGGAACCATTGATCGGTATAAGGCAAGGCTTGTTGCCAAGGGTTTCAAGCAACAGTATGGAATATACTATGAGGATACCTTTAGTCCCATTGTTAAAGCTGCAAATATACGTCTTGTTTTGTCCATTGTTGTTTCCAAGGGCTGGAGTCTCAGACAACTAGATGTTAAGAATGCGTTTCTGCATGGCGTTCTGGAAGAGGAGGTATACATGAAACAACCTCCTGGGTTTGAAAATGAAAATGCACCCTCATTTGTATGCAAACTTGACAAAGCAATCTATGGGTTAAAGCAAGCACCACGAGCATGGTACTCACGTCTTTGCCATAAGATGCAAACACTTGGTTTCGTTCCGTCCAAGTCTGACACCTCATTGTTCATTTACAATAAATTGAACACATCCATATTTGTCCTCATTTATGTTGATGATATCATTGTGACAAGTTCATCTAATGAGGCAATAGCTAGATTGTTAAAAGATTTGAGTGCAGATTTTGCTCTTAAGGATCTTGGAGATCTTCATTATTTCCTAGGGATTGAAGTGAAGAAACATGATGATGGGCTTCATCTTTCCCAGGAAAAATATGAAGGAAATATGCCCTAGAGGCAATAATAAAGTTATTATTTATTTCCTTATATCATGATAAATGTTTGTTATTCATGCTAGAATTGTATTAACCGGAAACATAATACATGTGTGAATACATAGACAAACAGAGTGTCACTAGTATGCCTCTACTTGACTAGCTCGTTGATCAAAGATGGTTATGTTTCCTAACCATATACATGAGTTGTCATTTGATTAACGGGATCACATCATTAGGAGAATGATGTGATTGACTTGACCCATTCCGTTAGCTTAGCACTTGAGCGTTTAGTATGTTGCTATTGATTTCTTCATGACTTATACATGTTCCTATGACTATGAGATTATGCAACTCCCGTTTATTGGAGGAACACTTTGTGTGCTACCAAACGTCACAACGTAACTGGGTGATTATAAAGGTGCTCTACAGGTGTCTCCAAAGGTACTTGTTGGGTTGGCGTATTTCGAGATTAGGATTTGTCACTCCGATTGTCGGAGAGGTATCTCTGGGCCCACTCGGTAATCCACATCACTATAAGCCTTGCAAGCATTGTAAATAATGAGTTAGTTACGAGATGATGTATTACGGAACGAGTAAAGAGACTTGCCAGTAACGAGATTGAACTAGGTATTGAGATACCGATGATCGAATCTCGGGCAAGTAACATACCGATGACAAAGGGAACAACGTATGTTGTTATGCGGTCTGACCAATAAAGATCTTCGTAGAATATGTGGGAGCCAATATGAGCATCCAGGTTCCGCTATTGGTTATTGACCGGAGATGTGTCTCGGTCATGTCTACATAGTTCTCGAACCCGTAGGGTCCGCACGCTTAAAGTTTCGATGATAGTTATATTATGAGTTTATGATTTTTGATGTACCGAAGGTTGTTCGGAGTCTCGGATGTGATCACAGACATGACGAGGAGTCTCGAAATGTTCGAGACATGAAGCTTGATATATTGGAAGCCTATATTTGGATATCGGAAGTGTTCCGGGTGAAATCGGGATTTTACCGGAGTACCGAGGGGTTACCGGAACCCCCCGGGGGCTTAATGGGCCATAGTGGGCCTTAGTGGAGAAGAGGAGAGGCGGCCAGGGCAAGGGCCACACTCCCCTCCCCCCTAGTCCGAACAGGACAAGGAGAGGGGGCGGCGCCCCCCTTTCCTTCTTCTCCTCCACTTCTTTCCCCTCTTCTCCTATTCCAACAAGGAAGGGAGGGAGTCCTACTCCCGGTGGGAGTAGGACTCCTCCTGGCGCGCCCCCTCCTGGCCGACCGCACCTCCTCCCTTGCTCCTTTATATACGGGGGCATGGGGGCACCCTAGAGACACAACAATTGATCGTTTGATCTTTTAGCCGTGTGCGGTGCCCCCTCCACCATAGTCCACCTTGATAATACTGTAGTGGTGCTTAGGCGAAGCCCTGCATCGGTAGAATATCATCATCGTCACCTTGCCGTCGTGCTGACGAAACTCTCCCTCAACACTTGGCTGGATCGGAGTTCGAGGAACGTCATCGGGCTGAATGTGTGCTGAACTCGGAGGTGCCGTACGTTCGGTACTTGATCGGTCGGATCGTGAAGACATACGACTACATCAACCGCGTTGTGCTAACGCTTCCGCTTTCGGTGTACGAGGGTACGTGGACAACACTCTCCCCTCTCGTTGCTATGCATCACCATGATCTTGCGTGTGCGTAGGAAAGCTTTGAAATTACTGCGTGGTAAAAAAGGCTGGCTTGCAAGGTTGTAAACCCTCTTCTACTTCTTTGTCAAGTTCTGAGAAACTGTCTCTTACAGAAGGTACCCTCCTAAGTAAAGAAGCCAACACTAAATACAGGAGCTTGGTAGGTGCATTGCAGTACTTAACATTGACAAGACCTGATATTTCCTTTGCTGTCAACAAAGTATGCCAGTTTCTTCATGCACCCACTTCTGTTCATTGGACTGCTGCAAAACGTATAGTTAGATATGTCAAAAATACTTTGGGCATTTGTCTTAATTTCAGCAAGTCACCATCTACTTTGATCAGTGCCTTCTCAGATTCTGATTGGGCAGGCAGCCTAGATGATAGGCGCTCCACTGGTGGGTTTGCGGTATTTTTTGGTCCTAACTTGATATCATGGAGTGCAAGGAAACATGCAACTGTGTCTAGATCCAGTAGAGAGGCAGAATACAAAGCATTGGCAAATGCAACAACATAAATTATATGGGTTCAATCCATTCTTAAGGAACTTGGTGTGAGAAATACTAAAGCTCCATGTTTGTGGTGTGACAATCTTGGTGCTACCTATCTATCTGCTAATCCCGTGTTTCATGCCAGAACAAAACACATAGAGATAGATTTCCACTTTGTCAGAGAAACAGTTGCTAATAAGCAACTTGACATTCGGTTTGTGCATTCTAGAGATCAAGTTGCAAATGGATTCACCAAAGCTTTGCCCACACGGAGTTTTGAAGACTTCAAGCATAATCTCAACTTGATGAAGTTGTGATTAAGGGAGGGTGTTAAACGCAACATTGTACGTGACATAGGGATAGATAGAGATAGGTGTTTAAGTGCTTTCGGTTGCATAGATGATACTTATCTCTTGTAAACCGAACTCTCTTTATTCTCTCTTATCCCTTCTCCTTCAAGCATGTAATCTCAACAACTTGTATGCGCTATCAGGGATGTGCGCCCCTGCTTATAAACATGCACGCCGCCCCCTCATACGAGGGTAAGATGCTTTCCGCCTATCGCACAAAGATGAGCTTCATTCAATTTCGTCTGCAACGGGCTTACAACACAGACTCGCTGGGCTACTTATCTGAAATACATGATACGGTCCAGGAACACTTCGATGAATACTACAATGCTACAGAGCAGCTGAGTGGCGTCCGTCTTTTAAGGAGTGCAGCTCTGGATACAGCTGATAATGATCCTTTGGAAGATTGGGATGAGCACCTCAATTGCCAGATGTCTTCAGAACTTGACGACTACCTTGGGGAGGTTCTAGTCCCAAGAAAAGATGATTTTGACATTCTTAAATGGTGGATGGAACACACCACAAAGTACCCCACACTTGCTGCTATTGCCCGGGACGTCTTAGCGATGCCGGCATCTGCTGTTCAATCTGAAGCAGCATTCAGTAGCAGCGGGCCAGTAATTCCAAAGCACCAGAGCACACTGAGTATCGAGACGATTGAAGCACTTGTGTGTAGTCGAGATTGGATGAGATAAATTTGCAACGTCCTATTACTAACACACCTCTCCGTCCTATGATCACCAACCCAGTAGTGCGATGCTGCGGTTGAGTGCAAAAGGGTTTCTGATTGGCAGAATTGATCTTGACTCTGTTTGCTTGTGGGAACAATGCGATGGACTTCCTTGGTTTTGGAAACTACAGCGATACGTAGTGTGCTATGATGGTGGTGCTGAAAGAGTAAGCTTCTTTTAGAACTTTGCATGTTCGTGTTCATCTGTAGTTAGCTGCTAGTAGCTTCGGTAGTTAGGCTGCTTAATCTCATGTTTGCATTAGATGTTACTTTCTTTAATTTATGAAGTTCCATGGCAAGACTGAACTTTTTCGGAAAGGATACCATGTAACTGTTCTCATACTATTTTAAATCCATTTTACGCTTCACATTCTGGTACTTTCATTATCACATCGTTGGTTATAGACTTCCGACAAAATTCTGTCATATATCCTTACTGGAGTGCAGCTGTGTGCTTGGCTCTTCTGAAAATTAGAAATAATGCTCGTTTCGAATGGAAGGGGATTCGTTCCCCTGCTGAACTGGTATGTTTGTTATACGGACTGTGTGTTCCTGAAATAGTTGGAAGGTTTCCATTCGCCGGAGGACAAACAGGCGTTGGTGGATGGAGGTGAGATTCTCCAGGCACTTGCGCCCAGAAGCCGCGAAGCTGCATCAAGCTCTGAAGATGAACAAAAAAATCAGTAAGGGGACCTGGCATCGCCAGTCGCCTGAAGATATCTGCGTGGCTCTTGAAACTAACTCTATCATGGCAAACCGAGGAGGGTTCACGTTCTGTTTTGCGCCCGAGTGACGGTTGCTAGTTTGTGGGATGCTGCTGTGGCCTGCCATGTTCGGTTTTTGGTTTTGGTTCTAGCCTTTTGGGTGCTCCTCATGCTGGTTGTGTTGTTCTTCTTCTCTTCACCCCCACACCACCCGCTCACCTAGTGTGGGGGGAGTATATGAAAAAAAGAGTACAAGTTCTTTTACTAGAAGATTTATAACATAATTAATACATGAAAGGCTATTTTTCTCTTCCCTGGACAATTTAGTCTTGGAAAGAGTACATTGATCTGCATATCTCTAGCTGCTTTTCACTGGATTTTCCACTGGAAGTCCAAAGTTCACTAATGGTAGGCTGAAAAGGTTGCTTGATGTTGGTCTGCGTGTTCTTTTTGCAGTTTTACATGACTGGTGTATGAGACTTGAAGGCTTCTTAACAAGACCGTAGGAGGGACTGAAATTGCCCATATACGGATGTTCTTAGAGCTAAGAACCTTGCTTTGTTATTTAAGTGAGCATTTGTTAACTGGTGTGCCATTATCACTATTCATGAAAATAAAACTTAATGCATTATGCGCATCTGGATGTGCCAATGCAACAATTTTTATGTTGCATGACAGTGCAACCCAACTAAAGTTTGCTAAATCTGAATCTGGTGAGATGTTATGAAGCCAGCCGTTGAGATTTAGCTAACTTTATTTTCCCACAAGCAAACAGTCTTTATTTCAAAATGTTCATTATTTCAAAAAATTGCTCATGAGTTGAAAAACATGTTCATCACTTAAGAGAATGTCCATAAATTTCTAAAAAAATGTTCAGAAATTTAAGAAAATGGTCACGATTCCGTAAAAATGTTCGTGAGTTTTAAAAAAAGTTCACAGTTTCAAAAAAATGTTCATGATTTAAGAGTAACGAATTAGTAAAAATAAAACCACGATTTTGGGAAAAAATGTTCATTATTAAAAAAAATGATTTTTTAAAAAAATCAAGAATTAACAGATTTTTCCGAAATGCAAAAAACAGAATAGAAATGAAAACATAAAAGTAAAGAATAAAATGAAAATAAAACAGAAAAATAGAAAACGAAAAAAGAGAAAAAAAAGAAAATCAGAAAAACCCGGTTCAGGGAAGGTTCTAGAACCTTCCCAAAACCGGTTGGGGTGAAACCCCGAAATGGGCCGGCCCATAGAAACAGCAGCGAGTGAGGGGGGGGGGGGGGGGGGTACGCGCTACCTCGCTCGTCGGCGTGGTACACGCTATATAGGAACCCGCATGGGTGGTATTAGATTAGATCCTAGGACCTCTCTGCATAAACGGCACCTCCTTGCCACTAGTACAACTCTGGGGTTTGTACTCTGTATCTTGCTTCCAAATTGGTATCAAAGGTATTTTCAGTTCAAATATAAATGTTTTAAGTTGCACAAGTTTAAATTTTGTGCGTAAATGTGCAAATTTTCCAAAGAAAACTTTTGTAATTTCCATACATTTTTGGTATATTGGAACATGCCAGGTTTGAATGCAAAAGCGATCACTGCTTCATCTATTGGCCATGAAAAAAATCTATGCTGAACATACACCATTACATGATCAATGTAAAAATGCGACATTTTTCGACGTCCGTTTGTTATATATAAGCATTCAATGAATATAGTTCAATTCCTGAACTGCAAATACATATATTTTTAGCAAAGCTGGTTTGCTAAATAATATTTGTGTGAATGAGTCTATGTTTAGGTCTTATACAATAAAAGTAAAGTAATTTCAATGATGAGAGTGTTACGGCTTGACCTTGAACATTGGGTTACTGATTTTTTTAATTCCAAAATATACAAACAAAGTCTGAAAAACATAAAACTTGGCACGATGCCCTCATATGACTGCTAGAGGTTGTGGTAAAATTTTGAGAAGGTTTCACAATAGTTGTGACGTACGCTGCTTAGAAACCAGGTCATCTTTGAGGAAGAATCTAGGTTTTAAGAGGGAACGGACCAGGTTTGAATACAAAGTGACCACTACTTCATCCAATGGCCTTGAATTTTTTTTCTACACTCAACGTAAACAAGTACAAGATCCATGTCAAAATTTGGCATTTTTCGGGATCTGTTTGCTATATATAGGTCATTTAGTGCATTTCTGTAGTCTATTTTTACTCTTATTTGAGAAAATGAAAGGAATTCTAAGCACGAGGGTGCCAAGGCTCTACCCTGAAACACTGGAGATTTTTCAAACAACTAATACGTCAATGTCTTCCTTTTTAGTGTATACAAATAGTTTAAGTTGGAATTGCTTTCAATAAGCACGTCAAAATGTGTTCACTGTAGAAAATATTAAATAAATTAAAAAAGTTGAAACTCTTGCGAAATATCATATACATGTACTATATTAAATAAGAAATGTATTGAGGGTATATAATTTGTTTTTGTTGTTACCGCTCCTTGCCCTACCTCTCTCTCTCTCTCACGGTAGCACTCTCTCTCTCTCTCTCCCTCTGCTATACTCGAATGACACAAGGAAGAAGAAGACCGGAGGAGGAAGAAGGACACAGGGGACACAGGTGTTTTTCCGGCGCAACAACGCCCGGCTCAACAACGCCAATTCCACGAGCTCATACTTGACACCACGACCATTACAAACAACCTCCACTCGGGCTTTATACCAGGTCGGCGCTGGGGCACGATCCCCTCGCCTCCTACCCATCTGCACGCACGCCCACGAGTCACACCGAGCCCACCACGATCTCCACGCGCACCCGGACCAGGTCGCCAACGGCCTATCCCTACAACGGCGCGTCGCATGCACACACGCGCGCGCACCCAACACAACACACACACACACACACACACACACACACACCCGTCACGGACCCGGCGCGACTCCAACCACGCCCGACGCACCCCGTGCGGGCGCACACACGCACTGACCCGCCCACTGTGGCTTATTGGCCAACAGTCTTGCAGGTTACAAGTGTGTCTTCATTAGTTCTCTTTTTCTAGAACACCTTCACTAATTATCTGAAAAAACTGAATTCTGGAAGGACTCAATCAGTGTTCGGCTGAAATTAACAAATGTAAGTTTTATTTTCCAAGTTACAAGTGTGCCTTAATCAATTATCCTTTTATAGAATACCATTAATTAGTTATTATATGAAAAAGAGAATTCTGGGCGGCCTCACTCGGTGCTGTACTGAAGACAACAAAAGCCCATTACGGTTCCAGTCAACGAGGTATCCCATGTGAGGGAAACGAGCGCCCTGATTGGTCGATGGCACCCTCCCACGGATCACCATCTCAGCCGTCTGCTCCCCACCGATCCAACGGTGGTGCACCTGCCCCTCTCTCTCTTATCTTTCTCCCCTACGCCCCAGCCGCCGGCTGTCCCAGGTCATTCGTTCTAGATCCGTCGTCCTTTTCCCACCGCCGATTCTCCACATATGTGTTTTCTTCTATCCCAACCCCTTCCTTCCTCTATCTCCTAAACGAGGCAAGCAGAGTTCGACCACTGGGGGGCGTCATCGACTCGCCGCCAAGGAGTTGCGCCATGGCGTCCGCTGCACCCCAAAGCCAACGGTGCGATGGCGTCTACTTCCCGAGCGAATGCGACCAGGCGCTAAGGGCTCCACTTTCCGAGCGGCAGCGGCGGGCGGGGACTACGACCTCCACTTCCTTGGGCGTTGATGGGTAGTCTCTTTTGCCTCGCTTCCGATTTGACTGGCTGCTTTAGCGTCGGCTGGTATTCTTCACCCAAATCAGTGTCAACGGGCTAACTGACCTTTTGTTGCTGATTCCCTTTTGGTGCTTCTTTGGGCTGGTGGCGACATCAACGAGCTTGACTTTGGTCATCGGGAGATCTAGGTAGATGATTCAGCGGCTTCTCCGCCGAGCTCCGAGCTCTTCCAGTTTGCAGGTGGCGCGACGGCGGCGAGGTGGATTGCAACGCACTGGTTACCCTGTACAGATCTGAGGGACCAGTTTGTCATTTTCTTTATTTCCAAGATTTTCTTTGTAATATGGAGCAATTGTAATTTGTGTGTGTGTTTCATTTTCCTTTTACTTGTGGTTGTAATTTGTGTTTCTGTAAATTTTTTATTAAGTGATACAAGCAAAAATCTTAGAAAACATATGTGCTTGAAATGTTATCTTTTCTATTTGAGGGAAGCTTGAAATGTCAATTGATAAAAATAAATGGGTATTGATCTATACTATAATTAGTGTGCTAAAGTTTTTCTAATGTAAACTAGTGGGGTTAAAGGCTAATTGGACCACGGCTGTAATAAGTGGGCCGAGAATCTAATTGGGCTGATGATCATATGGCCTGGAACTTAATAAGTGGGCCGAGAATCTAATTGGGCTGATGATCATATGGGCCGGAACTGAAAATAGTGGATGATGATGTGGCATGAGCATTAACGCCACCGTTAGCGCATCAGTTAAGTGCCACTCATGATAGCCAAGTTTCGTCATGAAGTGCATAGTGGTTAATTATGACGCGATATACATGACGAATTTCAAATCCGTCATGGACGTGCCTTCTTGACAGTGTTTTGCTGACCCGTGACGGATTGAAGTCATCATGGATTAACATAATTCTTGTAGTGAATTATGGGAACTTCTATGGGCAATGGGGGTCGCACGCTTAGGCTATGCTAGTCTCCTAGTTCCCTCCATCTTGAATAAGTTGATGCTTAAACGGATGTATATATCTGACTAATTCTTAAACGGAGGAACAAGGTTGTCAGAATCGCGATTTTGAATCGGATTGGAGCTCCGATGGTAGGATCACAATTCGTGGAATCTTCACTATCAGGATCGTAAAAACGTAGATTCTATGAACTAAAGTCGTAGAATCAAAGGAGTTAGTTTGGATCGTAAAATCATAGAATCGTATAACAGAATCGCGATTCTGACAGCCTTAAGGAGGAAGTAAGTGCTATACCTGTAAGAACGAAGTATCAAACAATCACATAGGATTTCATAGCAACGGAGAAGTAGCAAACGAGTTCAAGAGTTCAGCAACACACTTAATATAACTAATAGTTTAATTCTTTCTGACAAGATATAATAATAATACTACATAACAATATAGAGATCCAAACCGCAATTGCCAACTACTATTACTCTACTGCGATAAAACGATACCAAGCACCACACCCCTATGCGATGAACAAAACCTGATTAATTAACCTATCCATATCTATAGGGTGACGACCGAGGACAACATCCAGCCGCCGAGATACCCGTCCCTGCGGTACCGTTGGCCATAGTCTTCAGGGCGGTAACCGTAGCTATTGCCAGAGCAGACGCTGTAAAGATCTCCAAGGCCGTCGTAGTCAAAGTCAGAGTAATGACCTCCGTCGCGGCCGTAGCGATATCCATAGTCCGAGATGCCGCCGTAGCCTCCGCCGCCACCGTAGAGATGGCCAAAGCCGATGCCGTAACCTCCTCTGCCGCCCATGCCGTAGTCATAGCCTAAGAGCTAGTAGTAGTATAGGCTGCCGTAGTCATAGCCCGAGATGCCGCGGTAGTAACCTCCACGTCCGCCGCGGCCGCCGTCATAACCGTAGCCGTCGCCGTAACCTCCGCTGCGGTAGCCATCATAAAAGGTGTACGGCGAGGCAGAGAGTCCTCCTATGTAGGCTGAGTGGCGAGCATTGTAGCCGTGCGCTGACGGCGCCGGTGCCGGTGCGGGGATGGCCTCGTCGCGTGTAGCTTTGCGGTGGGGTTTTTAATTTTTTGCCACCACTTACTTTGCACTTTGACAATTTGCCACTCCTTACATTGTAATTGATATTTTGCCACTCTTTACATTGGACTTTGATATTTTGCCACTTTTTCACACAAAAACAATACTTGCAAATGATAAACATAGTATATGCATAAAACAATGGACGAAACTACCCTTTGTGCTAGTTTTACAAGTGCATCCAGTCAATTCACCGATTGAAATCAAAACGGGAGGGATGAACTGGTTCACCGCCGCCGGAGTACTAGATGCCGTAGGTCCTTGCTGCTGGATACGTGCACGGAGGCGGAGGCCATGCGGCTCGAGGACTGCACGGGATGACCTGCACAAGCTGGTGGACGGACCGACGGAGTAGAGCACGGCGTCGGCCTCTGCAATCTGCACCATGGACGAGCTGCTGCTGTCGGAGGCGGCGAAGGGAAGGGTCGTCCCATCCCGTCCGCGCCGTGGTGTACGACGCGTCCCTTCAGCCGTGGTCAGAGGAGCTGCAGCGGCAACGCGGTGGCCGGCTGCAGAGCACAAGCAGCAGCGTCAAAGCACATCACGGCAACCCGGTGCCCGGCGGCAGAACACACGCCGGAATGTAGCCACCGCGGGAGGGGGAGCAGGACAGAGAGGACTCACCTCGCCGGGATGTAGTCGCCGCGGACGACCATGGCCGTCGTCCGTCGAGGACCACCGAGCGCGACTCGCCGTCGAGTAGCCGCCGCGGTCTCCTGGCGTTGCTGCCGGCGAGAGGAAGGGGATGAGCCGTTCCTGGTCAATCTGGGAGCATGGGCATTTTGGTCATTATATGCGGGACCCATCTGACAGAGGGCAAAAAATCAAAGTCCAAGGTAAAGAGTGGCAATAGATCAATTACGATGTAAGGAGTGGCAAATTGTCAAAGTGTAAAGTAATTGGTGGCAAAAAGTCAAAAACCCCCTTTGCGGTGGTCTTGGATGGATTTTTGGCAGTCCAGCAGTTCCCTCTGGCAGTGGAGCAGTTTACTTTCGATGGTCTTGAGGTTGTCGAGCAGTCCCCTCAGCCTCAGGTCGGACGCCCCATCCTCATGCCGCTCAGACTCGTCGTCGACTTGACCTAGGTCTTGGTCCGACTCGTAGGCTTTCTCGAGGCGAACTCCGTTGGAGTAGTCAGAGCAGCCGTCTTCGTCTTCCACGGCGTCGGCGTCATCCACAGCGCCATCACCGACGGCGTCCGCGGTAGGCGCCACCACCTCCGTCGCAGCATCGTCAGGCGCCGGGGCGCGGACATCCATCCTGATCCGGGAATCCTTTTTCCTTGTGAGGTAGTCGAGATCGCAATGCTCCGACTCCTCGAGGCTATCAGAGGCACATAGCGCCGGCGCCGGTGAAGCCTTCGTGTCTTGGTCACCGTCGATGTACACCCAGTCGTCGTCGTCGCCGGCGGCGGCCATGGTGCAGGCGCTCGTCTTCAGATCGATCTGATGGCTCATGGTTCCGCTCAGTTTCGTCTTATGTTTGCTTTGGTGGTTGGTGGCGTACCTCGTGCGGGGATATATATATATATATATATATATATATATATATATATAGGGAATATAGATCCTACCACTAGGGGGTAACTACCTCCATCCTTACTTCCGTCCGATCTCATCAGGTGCGCCCGTTGATTAACGGGTTCCCTTTCTCAAGATAGTCAGACTTTCTCTACCCAATAAAAATATCCACTCGCACCGTACCTATCCGACTTGTTTGCCAGGATATATTAGTATATAATAACAACCTCAGGTCAAACGATAGCTAGCTAGCTTTCAAACCATAACCGAACATCATGGTGTTCTGTTATTCACCGTTCAAAGTTATCAGATCTCATCCACGTACACACACGTCATGTTCCATGGCAGCTCATACGGGAGATCAACAAGGTGAATTCAATCTATATCTTTGACCAATCTTGTGTTAAATACGCACATATGGCTCCTCTTTGGTGCCTATATCCATATCTGATTTTTTCTCATCTGCAGCGTGATTCCCATGGTCCAGATGTGACGACGGGCGCATGGCCGCCGGCATGCACGACGACAAGCCGAACTTAGGTTTTGGGTCGCACGGTGGCTTCTTGGTATGTCGAGCCGCCCAGGCGCACACAACACCACCAGATGCGATCTGCCCCAGTGCAACTCGGAGCTACGATTACGTCTCCACGCATTGCTCTTGTGGTGCATGTCTAGTTGAGGAGGACGAGGCATGTACAGCCGGCGCTACACGGACGTATTATTGATGAATGGATCAACTGAGGCACATCGCTGGCGTCGTTCATCATGTTGTATCTGCTACTGCCGACTGTGCACCCGAACCAAAACTAACAAGCTATTAAGTCAAAGTCGTAGATCTTTGTTGCCTGCATACTTCCCTTTGATGCATGCAAGACACCATGTCTCTACGATGTGTATATAGTACAAATAGAATGCATGAACTCATAGGATACCATGTTTATACTCCGTGTACACTTGTGTATATACTCCATACTCCCATCCTAACAAAACTGTATATTCTACTTGTATATACTACCTTCCTAACGAAATTGCATATTCTACATATATACTCACGTGCACCTCACCTAAAGCAAAAAACGCTGTACATAATAAGTACTTGTATGTACAATTTTTTTGGATGTTAATTAGCTTTTACAAAATATGTATATACTGCCACTATGTACCTAGTAGTACAATGTGTATAGGCATATGCCTTCCTACAATTAAGAAGTATATATACTCCATGACTAAATAAGAAGTATATGTACTACATACTGCATACTCTCGTAAAAAGATAGGCCACATACTTTTTTTTGACATAAATATACATCAATTCCACATACTCCATACTTCCTTTTTTTTGAAGCATACTCCATACTTCCTTTTAAAATGATATACTACATACTTGCATACTACTTTTCTCCATGGCGTGAAACATAACTAGCAGGCAATGTGTAGACATGCGCATACCTTTCAAGACAAAAGGCATATACACTATAAAATTCTGAGTGACCATACTACTTTTCTTTGGGTTCAAACAATTAGTGTCACGGTCATGTGTTTTTTTGAAATAGAGTTGTTCCATCCAGCCAAGAATGAAGGAGAAAGTTGAACTAGCATCAGACCAGATAATTATCGAACTAAGAAAAACAAACTGCATGACTTAATTTAATGCTTTCAGATATCAAGGAGTATCTAACGCCCCTAAAAATCAGCCCATGCAATTAACTTCCCGTGGGGCAAGGCAAGTGTTAGCGGGTTTAGGACCTCCACCGGTGACTCCCATTAACCCGTTTGGCTTGGTGCTAAGCAGGGACACGTGAAGGCTAAATAATTAGGTGGTAACTACCACTGCTTGTAGATAAAATTTGTCCTATATATATATATATATATATATATATATATATATTTGTAGCGCGTGGCTCGATCGATATCTGAGTCGAGGTAGGAGGCGTATCCGACGCGGCCCCCGATCGATTAGCAACGAACCCTGCCAGATCAGAGCGGAAGGCCGAGAAGGCGTACGTCGTCGATCGTGAAAACTCTTGCTCGATCTTTACGCGTACGTGTTCCGAGTCGTACACACGTAACGCCTTTCTTTTTTGAGGGAAACACACGTAACGCCTGGAACACGTAACAATATTACGAGGGCTGATCTTGAGTGAAGTGTGAAATAAACCTTAAGATTGTAGAGGCCGACATAAACAAACCTTCATCTTTAAATCCCTGAAGTTGATACCCTGTATTTACAGATCCCAGTTAATCCTAACCCTGTATCAGTGAAATCATGTTTGGCGTAGTATTAAAGGCGCGATCCCAGCCGGGATCGTTTCTACTGTCACTTACTATGTGGGCCCATATTTCATACGCATCTTCTTCGCCAATCTCTTCCTCACAAGTGCATGGCCGGTGGATCGATTCTAGCCGCCGGCTAATTGGTGTGTGCAAGTACATCAAACAAACAAACGAACGTGGTGTAGTGTAGAAGGCTTAGCTCGTCCTCGGCCATTGACGCCTCGTTTGTCTGGAGCTGCGCCGCCCCCTCTGACTTGAGGTGCCCGTGCGGCAGCGTCAGTCCATCGATAGTTGTCGGAAGAACCTTGCTACGGCAGCCTCAGAGAGCGGAGCAGCTGCTTGGGCACGCCATCCAGGCGTCTCTCGAGCTCCTCGCCCGGCCCGTCCAGCCCGCGGACGACAGTGGTGACAAGGGTAACGCTGGCGGCGGCCGGAGAAGTCTTGTTCTTCCGTGAACTTCGTGAGGCGCGCGGTGAGTCTAGCCTGCTTGAAGCAGGCGAGGACGGCGAGGTACTGTTGGTGCCCTGGTCGACGAAGTCGGTGTTAAAATAGGTCTAGCGTGTCATGTACACGTATTATGTACGTATATAACTTGTATATGCTGATCATTATAAATAGAAAGACGTGGAGAGGCTTTGCCCCACGGGAAACCCTAAACCTATTCTCAAACTTGGTATTAGAGCCTACCTAGCCGCCGCCGCCGCCTCTCCTCCCTCCGCCGCTGCCGCCAGCCTCTCCTCACGGCCGCCGCGATGTACAAGTCCCCCGCCGCCGATCTGTCCTCCCCAACGACTGCCGCGATGATCACGTCCTCCACCCTCGCCCTCACCACCATGTCCGCCCCCGTCATCGCTCCACCCTCGGCGTCGGCTCCCACTCCCGTCCTTCCGCCCATCGCGGTCTCTCTTGATCGCAGTAATTTCATGCTATGGAGGGCTCTCGCCCTTCCCAACTTCGCCGGCGTACGCCTCCACGGGTTCCTCGATGGCTCGGCCAAGGCGCCGGAGTTGACTGTGACGACAAGCACCGGTGACGCTGCTCGTACCATCACCAACCCCGAATACGAGCAGTGGTGGACTCTTGATCAAAAGGTCCTCGGTCACCTACTCGGCTCCATGCGCGTGGAGATCTCCGCGCAGCTGATCGGCTGCAGGACGGCGGCTGCGGCATGGGCTGCCGTGCACACCATGTTCGCCGCCGAGAACAGCGCTGGCGTGCGCAACCTTCGGCGTCAGATTCAGGCGCTACGCAAAGGAGATAGACCCGCCGGCGAGTACATGCAGAAGGTTAAATCTCTCTTCGCGATGACGAGATCATCGACTACATGCTGACCGGGCTCAGCTCGGCGTTCAACCCCATCGCTGCTTCGATGAACTTCGCCGGCGTGCCTGTCACGTTTCCGGCGTTCTACTCTAGCGTCCTCCACTATGAGGCTCTACAACAGCAGCAATCGGAAGTTGAGGACTGGCAGTCCTCTGCGAATGCCGCCTCCCGGCCGGCCTATCACGACCACGCCGGTCGTGTGCCCGATTCCGGACGTCCAAGTGGCGGCCGCTCCTCCGCTGTATCTCTTCCGCCTGGATCGGCGAGCTACGGCAACGCCCAGGGCGGTCCCCCTGGCCGTAACAACGGCAACACCAGCGGCAACGGCCGCAATGGAGGAGGCAATGGGGGTGGCCGCCGTTGCTGGCACCCTAGGTGCCAGATATGTAAGAACTGGGGACATGAGGCGTCGGACTGTCGCAGCCGCTATGACCGCGACCACCGCGCCGCCAACTCTGCCTCCAACTCCTCCGCCACGCATGAACCGCCACACTGGATCCTGGACACCGGCGCGACGGACCACCTGACGAGTGACCTCGATCGTCTTCACTTCCATGAGCGCTATGGCGGGAAGGATGAAGTGCAAGTAGCGAATGGTGCAGGTTTGTCTATTTCGCATATTGGTCATTCCACTATACCCGGTTCATCCCTTCGCTTACGAAATATTCTTCGTCTTCCACATATACATCAACATCTTTTGTCTGTTTATCGACTTGTTCTTGATAATGATGTTTTTGTGGAATTTCACCGTTCCTTTTTCCTTGTTAAGGACACGGCCACGAAGAAAATTCTTCTTCGCAGTAGAAGTCGTGGAGGCCTCTACCCCATCCCGTTTGGTCGCACGTCGTCTTCCTCCACTCGTCAAGCATCTCTCAGTGTCAAGACCACTCCGTCCTAGTGGCATCAGCGTCTCGGTCATCCTTCGAATAATATTGTTCAAAACATTGTTAAGAGCAATGATTTAGTAGGTTCTTCTGAACGTCATTTTTTAGTGTGTGATGTTTGTCAGCGTGCTAAGAGTAGACAATTACCATATACTTTATCCACTCATGTTTCTACTATGCCTCTTGAGTTAATTCATTCTGATGTTTGGGGGCCTGCCCTTGCCTCTTCCGGAGGCTATAAGTATTATGTGAGTTTTGTTGATGATTATTCACGTTTCACTTGGATATATCTCCTTAAGCACAAGTCTGACGTTGAGCAAGTCTTTTATGCCTTTCAGGCTCATGTTGAGCGTCTTCTTCACACGAAAATCATATCCGTTCAGTCAGACTGGGGTGGCGAGTACCACAAATTACACCGCTATTTCCAACGCACTGGGATCTCTCATCGTGTGTCCTGCCCACACACCTCTCAGCAAAACGGGATTGCTGAACGCAAACACCGTCATCTTGTGGAAACAGGTCTGGCCTTACTGGCTCATTCGTCCCTCCCTTTACGGTATTGGGACAAAGCTTTCCTTACTGCATGTTACCTGATTAATCGCATGCCTACACCTGTTCTCCGACAAGATACACCCTTATTCCGTCTCCTTAAGGTCCAACCTGATTATACCTTTCTCCGCACCTTTGGGTGTGCCTGCTGGCCTAGCTTGCGCAAATATAACGCCCACAAGCTTGCTTTTCGGTCCACTATGTGTGTGTTCTTAGGCTATAGCCAGCTGCATAAGGGGTACAAATGTCTCGACCGTTCCACGGGCCGTATCTACATCTCCCGTGATGTTGTGTTTGATGAGTCTGTGTTTCCATATGCCACCCCTGGGGTCACCGTCGATATCTCCTCCTTGGCTGACGTTCTCTTGTTTCCTTCCAATGAGTCGGTTACGGGTGACCATATGCGTAAATATGACTTATCCTACCTGTCTACTGATCCGCCTGTTCCAGGCGCTATTGCTACTGTGCAGGCAACCCAGTACGCCGCTCCTTCCTCGGCAATCGACGTGCATGGCGCATGCACGTCGCCCGGCCTGTTGGCTGCCTCGTCGCCCGGCCCACCATCCGTGACGCGTCCGCTCGCCTCGGGCCGCTCGGCTGGTCAGCCCACTGCAGACGCACCGACCTCCCCGGCCGCGTCACTCGGCTTGTCGGTTGCCCCGTCATCGACCGCGCTGGCCTCCCCGGGCCCATCGTCGCCGGCCTCCCCGGGCCCATCGGTGCAGGAGGCTGTTGCTCCCTCCTCGCCGTCCGACCAGCTCGCGTCACCTTCTGTTGAGGGTAGCCCTGTCCCCTCGACCGCGATGCCTCCAACTGCTCTGGGTCACCCCATGGTCACGCGTACCCGAGATCATACTCGTCGTGCGCTTGTCCCAACTGATGGAACTGTCCGCTATGACCCTTGTCGCCATGCTTTTCACGCTGTGCCAGTCTCTCACCGTGATACCCTCCGTGAGCATGCTTGGAGCACAGCAATGATGGATGAGCTCGACGCCCTTCGTCGCAACAGAACTTGGGTTCTTGTGCCTCGTCCGCGTGGTGTTGCTGTCGTTGGGAGAAAGTGGATCTTCAAGACTAAGCATCGCTCAGATGGCTCCATTGATAAGTATAAAGCTCGTTTGGTCGCGCATGGGTTCACACAGCAGCTTGGCATTGACTATGGTGATACGTTCAGTCCGGTTGTCAAGCCAGCCACCGTTCGACTAGTACTTTCTCTTGCTGTGTCTCGCGGCTGGATCCTCTGACAGATTGATGTCAGCAACGCTTTCCTTCATGGCTACTTGTCTGAGGAGGTCTACATGCAGCAGCCACCAGGTTTTGAGGACGCTCGGTATCCCTCTCATGTGTGCAAGTTGCAGCGGGCTCTCTATGGACTTAAACAGTCTCCTCGCGCATGGTATGCTCGGCTCAGTTCTCGTCTTCTCCAGTTGGGTTTTGTTCCCTCTCGAGCAACGGAAGTATGCCATGGATCTTTTACACCGTGTGAACATGGAGAATTGTAAGCCCACTTCCACACCATTGTCTACCTCTGACCAGCTTGCACGGGTGTCTGGACAGCCTCTTGGTGCCGATGATTCTTTCCGGTATCGCAGTGTCGTTGGTGGTTTGCAGTATTTGACTCTCACTCGCCCAGATATTTCGTTTGCAGTGAACAAGGTATGCTAGTTTCTCTCACAGCCCACTGATGTTCATTGGGAAGCTGTTAAGCGCATTCTGTGCTATGTAAAGGGAACATTGCAGACTGGACTGAAGTTTCGGAAGGCTGTCTCCACCAACATTAGTATTTTCACTGACGCAGACTGGGCTGGGTGTCCTGATGATCGACGATCCACTAGAGGCTTTGCCATCTTTGTTGGCCCGAATCTCATCTCCTGGAGCTCTAAGAAGCAACCGACGGTGTCGAGATCTAGTACGGAGGCTGAGTACAAAGCTTTGGCAAATGGGGCTGCTGAGGCCATCTGGGTAGAATCACTACTCAAGGAGCTTGGTGTTTCCCAGCAGCGTGTTCCTGTTCTATGGTGTGATAATTTGGGAGCCACATATCTGACTGCCAACCCAGTCTTCCATGCATGCACCAAGCATATTGAGATCGATTTCCACTTTGTGCGTGAGCGTGTTGCTTCTGGAGCTCTTGAGGTCAGGTTCATTTCTTCTAATGATCAGCTGGCTGATGTATTTACCAAACCAGCCACTCGACAGATGCTAGACCGATTTAGTACCAATCTAAACCTTGTATAGAGTAGAAGTTCAGATTGAGGGGGTATGTTAAAATAGGTCTAGCGTGTCATGTACACGTATTATGTACGTATGTAACTTGTATATGCTGATCATTATAAATAGAAAGACGTGGAAAGGCTTTGCCCCACGGAAAACCCTAAACCTATTCTCAAACTGTCGGCCCATCTCACCAAGGCCGTGGTACTGTTGATGCCGCTCGCCGGCGCAGCGTACTATTATGGCTGGTGCTGCCCCCGACCATAAGCAACCGCTGCCCACGCTGGCCAATACCATCTACCATCTACTGTTGCTACTCCTCGCCGCCGCCGTGCACATGGAAAGAGCAGCTTTCCTATGTGCACATGCTACATGCTAAGCTCACACAAGGTGACACTCTCGTCTTTGCTATGCTCTATGCTTCTTCTTTTTTAAGCCGGGCATGTTGTGCTATGTGCTATTGCCATTGATGGATCCGAGGAAATGGAATAGCAGGAGATAGATGGGAACGAGGAAGAATGTCTATGATGCGTTGATCAGCGCCAACAGTGAAAGAAGCAGGTTCCCGGGTAGGATTGTGCTTTTCCCGGTGTGCCAAACGTATCTAGGGTTCGAGTAGATCGGGATCAGAGAGGTCAGGGTATAGACTTTAGGGATTTAAAGGTGAGGGTTCATTTGCGTCGGCCTCTACAACCTCAGGGTTTATTTCAAACTTCACTCGCTGATCTTCTATAGTGCCCGCGACCTTGGTGGGCCTCGCTGGGCCCTCAGGCACTATCCAGCCCACCAATGAGACGAGCACTGATGGGCCTGTCCAATAGGTGTCCGGGGGAGCAGTTTTTTAGGAAAGATTTTTGATCGGTTTTCCGTGTGTGTTTTTCCATGTTTGTTTCTGTGGTAGTTAATTTTGACCATGTTTTTTCACGTGGTTATTTATCCCTGTTTGTTTCTGTGATTGTTTTGAACTTTTTTGCGTGTTTTTTCATGCTTGTTTCGGGTGGATCTACATTTCTTTCATCGGGTTTCCCCTTTTTTGTGTTTCTTCATCGGTTTTATTTTTTATTCTTTTAATCAACACATGCGTACTTTCTTCAATACACATTCTACATTTTTCGTATACATGTTTTTGATACACATTGATCATTTTCTGAATAATTGATGTACATTTGAAAAAATAGATATGTTCAAATGTACATTAGTCTAGACTCAATAGAAAAAATCCTATGATATGAACCAAAGGGCATTTTCTTTTCTATTCCTATTCATAGGATTTCAGATACATGTCATCTCATTTCCCGTGACTTTCTTATTCCTATGACTTTCCTTCGCCTCCTTTGGTTCGTAGGATAGGAAAATCATAGGAAATGAGATGACATGCATCTCAATTCCTATAGAGAAAGAGAAGTTATTTGGTTCATAGGATAAGAATTTTTCCATTGAGTCTAGGCTAATGTCTTTTTTCTTCCAAAATATGAAGGATCGATTCCTATCCTACATAGGAATAGGAATCCATTCCTATAAACCAAAGAGTTTCAAAGGATTTTTCCTTTGCAAATCCTATCCTATAGAGTTCCTACAAAATTCCAACAAATCAGAGGAGGCCCAATTTTTTTCTCCCACAATCACCATGACTTTGATGCGAGCCATGATTGAAGAGTACCCGAGGATGAAGGCGCTGCACGACATCCTTATGGCAAGCACGAGCAATTCTGAATGGAAGTGGGTGGTGTGTGTCGCCCTGCCCCGGACCTCACTAGCCATGACAACCCCAAGCGCGGCCCTGTAGTAGTGATGTCGGCTTCATCAACGGCACACTCGACTGTGACTATGTGTCTTCTAAATAGCGTGTGCCCCGCCAACGAATCCCACGAGCCAAAGGTTGAGACCTCCTCTCCTACCTTAATGTCAGCCACTAGTGCAGAAACCCTTCATAGGATTTTGGTAATAGCAACGTCTAGCAAAAATGACACGCCGTTGCAAACTTGGCAAAATACAAGCAGTGTTTAGCTAAAAAAAGCACGCTACTGTTGTCATATTACTAGCAGTGTTCCAAAAAATTACACGTTGCTGCTAAGATACACAAAGGGGGCTCTTATGCCAAGAACTATCAGCAGCGATTCAATACAAAGGCTCGACACTAGCATCTACTATATGAACTAGCAGCGTGCGGTCAGAAATGGTCACCAGTAATATCATTTGCATCCCACATTTACTGGTCTGCCTGTGTGGGTTCAAACTACTTGTGGCATGTACAAGTAGTTCTCTTTTTAGAAAAGAAGGATTATCCCTGGCCTCTGCACCTGGATGATGCATGTAGCCATTTTATTAGTTATTCATAAAGATCTTACAAAGTAGTACATTATGTAGTCTGAAGTCAAAATCTTAACAACAACTATAGCTACTTCTATTCACCTGATGAAAGGGTGCCGATAGTCCGAGCCTAATACCAAACAGACATCGCACAAATGCCTAACATCTAAAGACATAGGCCCCAACCAAGCCACATACTGGGTTTGGGGCACAAACTGGTCCGGCACACTCTCTGTGTCGTCGCCGCCATCTTCCACCAATCAATCTTTAGATCAGAAACTAATGCACCGACCTTGCTAGGCCTCTCTGCCATCGACGCCACCATGACCCCAGACAACATCCTCCCGCGCGATTCCATCTCCGCGCATCGGACTCCGAGTCTCCATAGCGCCACGCTAACGAGATCCGCCGCCATTAATGTGTAAGATGAAGCACTACTCCACCAAAGAAGCCATCCTTTGTTCCCTCGAGCCCGTGTGTACCTCCATGAATGACGCCCCCAAGGGGGAAATGACACCAGAGCGCCGCTGTCATCCGATCTACTGGTCTAGGGTTTGCTCCGGTGGTAGCAGAGAGTGGCCTTGAACTTCTCGACGACGATGGCTTCACGAAGGAAATGACACAGACAACGCCGCAACCGCCAGCCTTGGCAGTAGCCGAAAGCAAGTTTTTCATCGAGATTTGTTTGAAGAATCACTACAAGAAATATGTCAACTTGTGACCAGCACTATTGGTCACTGAATGGTCACTGTTTTCAATTTGTGACCTTTTTGTGACCAAAAACACAAGGTCAAAAGCTGGCCGTCAAAAACTGACTATAGCGACCTTTCTTCTGGAATGGTCGTAGACGGTTATGACCAAAATACGTCTACTGTGGCGTTTTGGTCACTAGCAACCTCCTCAGGCCACGTAGGCATCCAGCGTGGCAATCTGATGTGGCACAAGATTCAGCCCGGTCCAATTCGATTTTCTACATGGGCCTAGCCCAACAATTCAGCCTTCTTATATATTTTTCTATCAATTTTTGATCGGCTTCATGGGCCAAGCCCAACATTGTAACTTTTTTTATTGTTGGGTTGTGGCCTTTTTGTCTAAACGAATTTAGTTTTTCTTTTTTTTTTCCAAAAGAAGGGTCCACTAGTCAGATGGGTCCCGGTTGTCAGGTTCTGGTAACTGGGTCCCATTTGTCATGTTCTGGTAAGTGGGTCCCATCTATCAGGCTCATATTCTTCATATTCGAACCAGTATTTAAATGGGCGGACAAAAAGCACACATAATACTTGAAATAAGAGCAACCAGATCCTTACAAGTGTAATACAGTGGCAATCACAATAATGACTACAAGTGTAATACAATACTTTACAAGCTTTACAAGCAATCACAAACTCACAACATGCCAAACTCGTTGGACTACAATAGTGATATGAACAACATGCCGAACTAGCTGGACAACTGTAGTTAGTGCTGGGAACAAACAAAATGACCTTCAAGAAAACAGACAACATGCCTTCCTCGGTCGCTCTGTTACATGAATCAGCAGGGAAGAATCAGAAAAGGTGAAGAATCAGAACAGACCATTCAAGAAAAGGAAACTTATTTAGAATGATAACAAAAATTGAGCTAGTACCATGCTTTTTGTTCTCCAGCTAGTTAAAATGAGATAACTCGTTCATACAAGAAAACAGAGACGCAATATGAACACACAGCAGGATTGACAAGTACATAGCAGGATTCAATAATTTTTTAGGATCGCAAGACACCAATATAAGCTAGAATTGACAAGTACACATCAAGATTCAATTCATCTTGCCCATATACAGCAACCAACAGACATCTAACATTTCAGCATGCACATACAATTTATTTACTTATTTTTGAGCAAAACCGCCCACTGCCAAACAGAATGTCCTTTCATTTGATAAATAAGAATAGCAGGCCAAAGAAAGGCAAGCGTACAAGAAACACACTACAGATAAGCAAGATACTAGAGGTCAGCACACAAGTCATATCATATATTATGTTAACCTTTGACACATCATATAGAATTATGAGCTTGACAGTCGTCGGTCTAACCATATCACGCAAGCAACGGCATACAAACTAATTAGCAGTACTATATATGATGCAGCATACGGACAGAATTTCTACCTTGTTATCATTAGGGAGCAACAGGGGGTGGGGGAAGATTTCGATCGGCTTCGTGTCAGCTGCCATCACCACAAACTCAGAGTCTTGGTAGCTGGGGAAAATAGAAAACGGAGATTAAAAATCATAGGAACTGAAATTAGCAGGACCGACCAAAGCACGCAGCTAGGGACTGGTCACCTTCAAGGTAGAACAATGAATTAACTAGTTTTAGTCAAAGTCGTAAGCATGCACATACAGACATACATACGAATTGAACCAGAATCCATGTATGTCTGTGCACTTAATTGCAGGTTCTATCCAACTTGCAATTGGAAGGAGTACAACCTAGTTTACTAGCAGCCTAACAAAAGATTCAGGTTCTTGGTTTGGTGCATGAATCCTGCTGTCGTAGACAGACAGAGAGGAAAGAGCACTGACGGCACAACTACGACAGCAGAGCGATGCGAGCCAGTCAGGCAGTGCTTGATAAGCTATTGATAAGCAGTTTGCACACAATTAGCAGGCAACCAACAAAGTAATGTTGTATACTGTTCTGCAGTAAAGAGTAGAATTTCTTTCTGTTGGCTCTGAAATTTCTGTCCATGGTGCACACATGACATACCATCGATTTGAATGTGAAACTTAATTCTGCACAATTTAGTTGCTTATAAATTTCAGCACCAGATTAGCATGTCTCGTTACTAATGAAGTACTTCCTTTATCAATCATAGAATGGAAGGAATCACACAACATCGGGTAGTACTGTAATTGGATTTAGTAGTAAATCTGTGGATACATGTGGTTGGTATCTACTAGTAGGGAGTTGCACAACATCTGGTGTTCTAATTAGAGAGTTGCTAGTGTGTTTTACTTACCCTGCTCTGCTCTTCTTTTCTACAAGTGAAAGCAGAGTAGGGAGAGCAAGCACACTACCATAACATACAAAGCCATCTACAACCAGCCCAAAAACATACATACCTACAGGACTCACTCACGCACTGCCATTGTGTTATGGATGAGCAAGTCTAGTGTGTGAGAGAAAATGCAGACAAGTTGAGGTAAAGTGCTGACCCCACGCTGCGAGGAACAAATCGAGGAGCTAATAACTGGGCAATGCAGCACCAAGTCCGACTCTACTACTACTACCTGTGATGCATCATTGTTGATCCATGGCAGATAATAGTAAAGATTAGAATCCATGATTTTGATACAGAAGTTACCTAGCCTGGTAGCCTAGCATAGAACAGAACTACATAGTACTTGGCCAGCAAATTTGAGCAATTCAGTGACCGCATCGCATGACAACAAATATAAAAACTATGAACACCATTGCATACGATGTGTGACAACAGAGAACACATTTGACAATGCAGAACGCATGCGCAACCACACATCCCATAACAGAGTTACAATCTAGAGGCAGTTAGCTAGCTGCTACCAGATCGCTCACTCATCAATATAGAACTGCAAAAGAGCGCAAAAGAAATAAATCAATGAGAGCATAAGGCATACTGTAGCCAGCTAGCTAGATTTCATCTTGAGACTTATCCTTGTGCTTCTGTAGCATCTCGATAACTTGGTCCAGGGGTGGGTCTCCGGGCCTCCGAAAAACCCGGTCACCGATCTTGAACTTGTACGCCTCCGGCTGCACAGAATGAACTCCTTCAACTACAAAACACATACATCCATGCATGTATACACTTGAGCTAGCATGCACCAACCAGTGTGTAACTAACCAACTACTCTAGCTAATTAACTTCAAGCATGAACAATTAACCAATTAAACAAGACAGAAACTAGCATAATGATCTATAAACAAAATGGGAAGTAAGCAGACGTGACCTGGAGGTCGTTGGAGAGCTCGGGCGTGACCTGGAGGTACATGGTATTGTCCTTGAGCCCGGCCATGGCCACCTTCTTCCCCGAACACGGACACATACACCTTGCACACCTGCAGACACAAACCAGAGCAGAGACAAGGAACTCAGCATCCTAGATTGCAGCGCAGCCGCATCGTTTCGAGGGAGAGTCCGGGCGTGACCTAGAGGTCGTTGGAGAGCTCGACATCGGCGATGGTGGTGGGGGAGGAGAGGTAGCGGTCGGTGCCGAGGGCGGCCTCGGGGAGGACGGCGCGCTGCATGACGGGGTCGCGGGTCAGCATGTCCGCCAGCTCCCGCTGGATCTGCTTCGCCACCATTCGCACCCGTCGCTCCTTGGCCATGCACCGCACCACGCGCAACCGCCGCACGGAGACGGGCGCCTCGGCGGCGAGGGCCCGTGGCAGCGGCAGGGACACCAACGGCCGTCACGGGAACATCCTCGCTGGCTTCATGGTGGTGGGGGATTTTGCGCCGTGGTGAGGCCGTCGGCCGTCGCTGTGGGGAGTGGGAAGGGGAGGGGCGAGAGGAGGAGGGCGTGGGGAACGGCAACGAGCTCCGCCGGAGGGAGGTGGTAGCGGCGACGCGAGACAGCGAGGAAACGGGGGATCTGGATGGTGGAAGGAAGGATGGCCAGCGCTGGGGGCGATGAAGAGGTCGGCGGCGGCGGGGGTGGGGGAGCCCGGCGGCGGGTTTGGGATGGCAGAGAGAGGGAGGTTTGGGTCGGGGAGAGGGGGATCTGGGAGGAGGTGGCGGCGGCAAGGATCTGAGGGAGGAGGAGTGGGGCGGCTGCGAGGAGAGGAGGGGTGCGATGGGGGGGGGTCGATGGGATCTGACCTAGGGTTTGGGCTGCGGGTGGGGGGAATCTCTTTTTCATTTTATTTTCTTTTTTCTATAGATAGATGGATGGATGGATGTGGGATGGAGAGATGGATGGATGGATGGATGGGCGCCATGTCATCAATCCGTGAGAAGAGTCGTGATTGGTTCAAAAACCAGTGATTTAAAAAAAATGTCTAAGTACTAAAAATAGAGGGATTTTGTGAAGTAGCTATCAAAAATATTTTACAAAATGGCACCACACAAATTTTCACTAGATTTAGACCACATTTTATGGATAAGGACCAATTTCTATGCACTTTTGATCTTTCTAGCTATTTTTAATCATTTTCCGAGTGCCCAAAATGACTTTTTTTGTGTGAAGGACCTACCATATATTTGTTGCAAAATTGTACCAAATCAATTTTCTAAAATACTAGGACATATTTAATGCACAATTGACCAAATTATTGGGTGTCAAAATTTTTGATCCACCTCTCATGAAAAGACAAATTTCCGCTCATTCAGCAGGAAACGGGTCAAATTTGAACTGCAGCGTCCTCATTGTTTGTTATTTATTTTTTCCAAAAATCATTTCTAGGTACAAAAGTATCTATTTAATCATAGAAACACCAAAAAAATTCCAAGATTCAAGCACTAGCTAGGAACGGTCATTCCCGCCGTTTTGACCGCATTTTGAAACGGGCATAAAAAATTCAAAAAAATCAAAAAATTGGGAAACCTTCACATTGTGTCATTATATGTGGCCAAGTTCGTAGGAAAAATAACAAACTTGTAATACGGCAATTATTTTAAAAAAGTGTTCTCAGAAACGAGCTATCATGTGTGGAGATCAATGGCTTTCAAGCCAAATGATTAATCTTATGGCCACATCCATCGCATAGTTTGCTCAAATGATCTCATATTGTGCACAAGGGTGCATATTGGAATGGCAAACAATGTTGCCTAAGGAAGTTTTCATTTTCTTTGGATGAAAAAACCATTTTCCATTTTTTGAGTGCCCAAAAGGAGGTTTTTTTGTGAAGGACCTCCCAAATAATTGTTGCAAAATTGGACCAAATCATTTTTCTAAAATACTAGGCCATATTTAATGCACAATTGACCAAATGGTTGGGTGTAAAAAGTTTTGATCCACCTCTCATGAAAAAGACAAATTTCCGCCGATTCAGCTAGAAGCGGGTCAAATTTGAACTGTAACTGCCTTGTAGTTTGCTCTTTATTTTTTCCAAAAATCATTTCTAGGTACATAAGTATCTATTTAATCATAGAAACACCAAAAAAATTCTAAGATTCAACCACTAGTTAGGAACAGTCATTCCCACCGTTTTGACCGCATTTTGAATCAGACATAAAAAAAATAAAAAAAAATCAAAAAATTGGGAAACTTCGCATTGTGTTATTATATGTGGCCAAGTTCTTAGGAAAAATAACAAACTTGTAATATGGCAATTATTTTAAAAAAGTGTTCTCAGAAACGAGCTATCACGTGTGGAGATCAATGGCTTTCAAGCCAAATGATCAATCTTATGGCCACATCCATGGCATAGTTTGTTCAAATGATCTCATATTGTGCACAAGGGTGCATATTGGAATGGCAAACAATGTTACCTAAGGAAGTTTTCATTTTCTTTGGACGAAAAAACCATTTTCCATTTTTCGAGTGCCCAAAAGGAGGTTTTTTTGTGAAGGACCTACCAAATAATTGTTGCAAAATTGGACCAAATAATTTTTATAAAATACTAGGACATATTTAATGCACAATTGACCAAATGGTTGGGTGTACAAAGTTTTGATCCACCTCTCATGAAAAAGACAAATTTCCGCTGATTTAGCTGGAAGCGGGTCAAATTTGAACTGTAGCTGCCTTGTAGTTTGCTCTTTATTTTTTCTAGAAATCATTTCTAGGTACATAAGTATCTATTTAATCATAGAAACACCAAAAAAATTCCAAGATTCAACCACTAGCTAAGAACGGTCATTCCCGCCGTTTTGACCGCATTTTGAAACGGGCATAAAAAATTAAAAAAAATTAAAAAATTGGGAAACCTTCGCATTGTGTCATTATATGTGGCCAAGTTCCTAGGAAAAATAACAAACTTGTAATACGACAATTATTTTTAAAAAGTGTTCTCAAAAACGAGCTATCACGTGTGGAGATCAATGGCTTTCAAGCCAAATGATCGATCTTATGGCCACATTCATGGCATAGTTTGTTAAAATGATCTCATATTGTGCACAAGGGTGCATATTGGAATGGCTAACAATGTTGTCTAAGGAAGTTTTCATTTTTCTTTGGACAAAAAAACCATTTTTCATTTTTCGGGTGCCCAAAAGGAGGTTTTTTTGTGAAGGACCTCCCAAATAATTGTTGCAAAATTGGATCAAATCAATTTTTTAAAATACTAGGACATATTTAATGCACAATTGACAAAATGGTTGGGTGCAAAAAGTTTTGATCCACCTCTCATGAAAAAGACAAATTTCCACCGATTCAGCTGGAAGCGGGTTAAATTTGAATTGCAGTTGCCTTATAGTTTGCTATATATTTTTTCAAAAAATCATTTCTAGTTACATAAGTACCTATTTAATCAGAGAAACACCAAAAAAAATTCAAGATTCAACCACTAGCTAGGAACGGTCATTCCCGCCGTTTTGACCGCATTTTGAAATGGGCATAAAAAATTCAAAAAAATCATAAAATTGAGAAACCTTCGTATTGTGTCATTATATGTGGCCAAGTTCCTAGGAAAAATAACAAACTTGTAATGCGGCAATTATTTTAAATAAGTGTTCTCAGAAACGAGCTATCATGTGTGGAGATCAATGGCTTTCAAGCCAAATGATCAATCTTATGGCCACATCCATGGCATAGTTTGTTCAAATGATCTCATATTATGCACAAGGGTGCATATTGGAATGGCAAACAATGTTGCCTAAGTAAGTTTTCATTTTCTTTGGACGAAAAAACCATTTTCCATTTTTCGAGTGCCCAAAAGGAGGTTTTTTTGTGATGGACCTCCCAAATAATTGTTGCAAAATTGGACCAAATCATTTTTATAAAATACTAGGCCATATTTAATGCACAATTGACAAAATTGGTGGGCGTCAAAAGTTTTGATCCACCTCTGGTGAAAAAGACAAATTCCCGCCGATTCAACAGGAAGGGGGTCAAATTTGAACTGCACCTGCCTCATAGTTTACTATTTATTTTTCCCAAAAATCATTTATAGTTACATAAGTACCTATTTAATCATAAATACATGGTTTGATGGTGATACGTTGAGGTTTGGGCGGTGGCCAAGGCCCCCAACTCTAGAGCGCGTAAACTCGCATGCCCGACTCATGGTCACTGCGTGACCGTGGCGTTGCCATGTGTTCTGGGCAGCCTAGGCATATCTAGTGGGTTGGGCACTCCCCAGGTAGGTTCTAGGAAGAAAATTACAATATAAGATTCTCACGAGGAGACCGATCGATGCTCAAACATGAATTAGCAGCCAAGTGTTTGATTAGCGGTACGGGAAATGCACATGGCCAATGGGCGTGAGTTTTTGCTGAGGATGATCATCTACTAAGAAGAATGTCTTTGCAAATTTTCAGATCAAAAGGAGGATCCTAGGTGGTACTTGCTTTGCAAAGTACCACACTGGACAGAAATATGAATGTTGAAGCTGGGCTCAAAATAATGAATGGATCGAGCTGAAATTTGGTGGAGGATGGTTATTTGGGCATTGGAAAGCACCGTAGAAAATTGATACCATTTGGACATGCCAAAGTGGTACTTCCTTCACAATGCTCTTCTATGGACAGAAACTTGGGAAAACTAGTGAGAGAAATTGGATGAATGAAATGAGCTCAAATTTGGTGTAGGTAAGTTACATAGGTATGGTTATGCCTTGGTAGATTTTCAGATCATTTGGGTAAGCCTAGCTAGTACTTACTTCACAAAGCTTCTCTCGAGGTAGAAACTTTGAAAATTTCCTGAGAAAGATTGACTAGGAAAATGGAGCTAAATATTATCATGTGGCAATGATTTGGGTATGGAAGAGTGACCAAAGAGTTTGAGGTTAATAGGAGGGGTATACATAACACTTGCTTTGCAACGTGCCAATTTGGCCATAAAATATAAATTGAACCTGGGCTCACATAGATAATTTGCCTGAGCTGCAATTTGGAGGAGGGTGATAATTTGAGCATATGAAGAAACTGTATAAATTTCATGTCATTTGGATATATAAAAAAGGTACTTCCTTCACAATGCTTCTAGGTGGACAAAAACTTTGGAAATTTGCCGAGGAAGATTTGCTAGGCAAGTGGAGCTGAATTTTGTCATGCGGTAATGATTTGGATAGGAAAGAGTGCCCAAAAATTCCGAGGGCAATCAAGAATATATAAATAGCACTTCCTTCATAAAGTGCTGTCGTGAACATAATAGGAAAATGACTATTGTTGAATTAGTTTTGAACTAGGAAAGGAAGGATTTTTACATATTTGATGAAGATATGACCCAATGAATTTATGAGATTTTTTTGGGAATTTTGGGAATGACAGAAATATAGGTTGCTTCACAACCTAGGGCAAAAACTGCCACATGGACATGACACATAGGCAAAATTGATGAGGTGGCGCCTAGTCATAGCAACCCACCACAATTTACAAGGTTATAACCATCTATATTGGTCATGATCAGCTAGAAATAAGGCAGCAGACCAGTGCTATCTGCTTTATGACCATTTCGTGTAAGGAAATTACGACCTTTCTGACCAAAATGGTCGTTATAGTTTAGGTTTTGGAGCCCCCCCGAACAACTTTTGACCAATTGGTCTGAAATGGTCATAGATCTATGACCAATTATTCCAGGGTCACTAACAAAAGGTCACAAGTTGACATATTTCTTGTACTGAATCTCCATCTCACGTACACGGGCCGCCGCGTCCCGCGACGTCCCTGGGAGCGGGATCCCAAGATCCATCCCACCAGCGCCGCCACAAGGACCCACCACCTGGCCGTCATCCCCGACGAAGGGTCGGCGCCACTGATGACCCACAAGTATATGGGATCAAATTTTGCCTTTTCGGTAAGTAAGAGTGTCGAACCCGACGAGGAGCATTAGGAAATGACAAGTGGTCTTCAGCAAGGTAATGTATGCAAGTGCTAAAATTGTGAGTAAGAGAGTAGTTTGATAGCGAGATAATTTATAACGAGCAAGTAATGATAGTAGTATCAAAAGTGCAGCAAGGTAGCCCAATCCTTTTGAGGCAAAGGACAGGCCAAAACGGTCTCTTATAATGAGCAAACCATTCTTGAGGGTACATGATACGTCTCCAACGTATATATAATTTATGAAGTATTCATGCTATTATATTATCAACCTTGGATGTTTTATATGCATTTATATGCTATTTTTATATGGTTTTTTGGACTAAACTATTAACCTAGAGACCAGTGCCAGTTTCTGTTTTTTCCCTTATTTTTGAGTTTTACAGAAATGGAATATCAAATAGAGTCCAACTGATGTGCCAATTTTTGATGATTTTTTATGGACCAAAAGAAGACCCCGGAGTAAAAGAGTTGGGCCAGGAGAGTCCCGGGGCGTCCACAAGGGTGGGGGGCGTGCCCACCTCCCCCAGGCGCGTGGGCCTGCCTCGTGGACGCCTCGGGCACCTCCTTGACATGAGACTGACGTCAAAAATTCCTATAAATACAGAAACGTCGGAAAATTAACCTAGATCGGGAGTTCCGCCGCCAGAAGCCTCCATAGCCACCGAAAACCAATCTAGGCCCTCTCGGGCACCCTGCCGGAGGGGGCCATCATCACCGAAGGGCATGGAGGAGGATCCCGGAGGGGCCATCATCACCATGAAGGCCAAGGACCAGAGGGGGAACCTCTCCCCATCCAGGGGAGGCCATGGAGGAGGAAGCACAAGGGGGAGAACCTCTCCTCCTCTCTCTTGGTGGCACCGGAGTGCCATCGAGAGGGGAATCACCGCCGCGGTGATCGTCTTCATCAACATCACCATCATCATCACCATCCTCATCTCTTTTACGTGGTCCACTCTCTCGCACCCCGCTGTAATCCCTACTTGAACATGGTGCTTTATGCCACATATTATGATCGAATGATGTGTTGCCATCCTATGATGTTTTGAGTGGATATCCTTTGTCTTTGGGTTGATTTATGATCTAGATTGGTATGAGTTGTATGTTTTACTTTGGTGCTGTCCTATGGTGCCCTCCGTGTCGCGCAAGCGTGAGGGATTCCCGCTGTAGGGTGTTGCAATACATTTATGATTCGCGCAAGCGTGAGTGACTAAAACACAAACCCGAGTAAGGGGGTTGTTGTGTATGGGATAAATAGGACTTGATGCTTTAATGCTATGGTTGGGTTTTACCTTAATGATCTTTAGTAGTTGCGGATGCTTGCTAGAGTTCCAATCATAAGTGCATATGATCCAAGTAGAGAAAGTATGTCAGCTTATGCCTCTCCCTCATATAAAACTACAATAGTGATTACCGGTCTTGTTAACGATTGCCTAGGACAATTCCGCACACCGATCCACCATTATTCCACACTCGCTATTTATAATATTTAGCAATATATTCTAACTTCATGATAACAGCACCTAGTTTTACATTTTAGCCCTCTGATATCATACAAAGTTATCCTCTTCATGCCCACAACATAGTTTTATTTCTCGTTGCTAGTTGGAAGCAAACGTTCGGTGTACGTAGAGTCGTATCAGTGGCAGATAGGGCTTGAGAGAATATTGATCTTACCTTTAGCTCCTTGTGCGTTTGACACTCCATACTTATCACTTCCACCTTTGGAAATTGCTATGATGATTCCTTGCACTTGGGGATTACCAGTACACGGGAATTTCATCTAGTCACTTTGATCATGTTGGTTCGATTCGTCTTCACCACTTTGATAATTTGATATGTGGGTGGATCGGTGCTTAGGTGTTGTTCTTACTTGAACAAACTTCCTACTTATGATTAACCCCCTCGCAAGCATCCGCAACTACGAGAAAAGTATTAAGAATAAATTCTAACCATAGCATTAAACTTTTGGATCCAATCGGTCCATTACGGAATAGCTCATAAACTAGGTTTTAATCTTCTATCGATCTCGCAACCCATAATCTAATTACTACTCCACAATGCATTCCCTTAGGCCCAAATATGGTGAAGTTTCATGTAGTCGACATTCACATGACAACACTAAGGGAATCACAACATACATACTATCAAAATATCGGACACATATCAAGTTTACATGATTACTTGCAACAAGATTTCTCCCGTGACCTCAAGAACAAAAGTAACTACTCACAAATGATAACCATGATCAAGATCAGAGGGGTATTAAATAGCATATTGGATCTGAACATATAATCTTCCACCAAATAAATCATATAGCAATCAACTACAATATGTAATCAACAATACTAGTCACCCATAAGCACCAATCTATAGTTTCGGTACAAAGATTCAACACAAGAGATGAACTAGGGTTTGAGATGAGATGGTGATGTTGAAGATGTTGATGGAGATTGCCCTCCCTAAGATAGGAGAGTTGTTGGTGATGATGATGACGATGATTTCCCCCTCCGAGACGGAAGTTCCCCCGACGGAATCGCTCCGCCGGAGGGCAAAATCACTCCTGCCCAAGTTCCACCTCGAGACAGCGGCGCTCCATTCCAAAAGTCCTCTCCTTATTTTTTCTAGGTCAAAATGACTTATATACCAAAAGATGGGCACCAGAGGTGGGCTGGGCTGAGCACAACCCACCAGGGCGCGCCTGGGGGGACCAGGCGCGCCCTGGTGTCTTGTGCTCACCAGGTGGCGCCCCTCCGGTGGTTATTTGATCCATAAAAAGTCCTCGTGAAGTTTCAGCCCATTTGGAGTTGTGCAAAATAGGTGGCCTGGCGTAGCTTTTCCAGGTCCAGATTTCCAGCAGCCGGAATTCTCCCTCTTTGTGTGAACCTTGCAAATTATGAGAGAAAAGGCATTAGAATTACTCCAAAAAGCATTATTATGCATTAAAACATTATAAATAATAGTAGGTAAACATGATGCAAAATGTATGCATCAACTCCCCCAAGCTTAGACCTCGCTTGTCCTCAAGCGAAAACCGAAATTGAAAAACATGTCCACATGCTTAGAGAGAGAGGTGTCGATAAAAACAAAATACGGACATAGAAGCATCATGTAAATTATTATAACAACAACAAACCTAAACATAAAACTTTTGTTATAGACTTTTTATCATAGACTTCTCATAAATAAGTAACAATTCAACACAATATCGAAGTATAAAGCATAAACTCTATTGGAAACCAATAAACTATGTTCTCAGTCAACTTTGCAACTACAATTCATCATCTTTTCAGGAAGGGTCATGTATCGGAGCCTTTAGGCAAGTCCACATACTCAACCATCATATAGTCTTCTATGATTGCTAACACTCACCGCATACACATGAGCAAAACATTTCAACCGAACACATAGAAAGATACGGGCTTATATTTCCGCCTCCCAACGTATTCACCTCAAGGGTGATGTCAAAAATAATAACTCATGCTACCTATATTAAAATGGACATATGTGCCTAGATCTTTCCTCACCACATGATGCTTGCCAAAGGAGAAAAATAAAAAGGAATAGAGAGAAAAACTTTGACTCTTGCATGAAAGTAAATACATAAAAGTAAAAGATAGGCCCTTCGTAGAGGGAAGCAGAGGTTGTCATGTGCTTATTTGTTTGTATGCTCAACCCCTTAGTGCAAAAGAACGTCATGTTATATTGCCCCTTATGATAGAAACCTTTATTATGCAGTCTGTCGCTTTTATTCTTTGCTATCACAAGTTCGTACATTGCTCAGTTTTCTCTTACACTAAATGATCTAACACTTTTAGAAGCAATTTTTATTGCCTTATCGCACTGATGACAACTTACTTGAAGGATCTTAATCAATCCTTAGGTAGGTATGGTGGACTCTTGAAAACAAGATTTGGGTTTAAGGGTTTTTGGATGCACAAGTAGTATCTCTACTTGGTGCGGAATTTTTGGCTAGCAAAGATGGGGGGAAAGCACCACATGTTGAAGGATCTATGACAATATAACTTCTATGTGAATATTAACAAACATAAATCATTACGTTGTCTTCCTTGTCCAACCTCAACAATTTTGGCATATAATATTTTGATGGGGATCACAATCACAAAAGATTTCTAGGATAGTGTATTTGTATGTGAATCTTCTGTTCCCTTATTAATTCCTTCATGAATTGCATCATTGACCAATGTTATGTTTGTCTATCTTCAATAAAATTTTCTACTTATACTTTTCCTTATGTGGTGTCATTACCTACTATAAGATTAGCATATGATCTTTTTCATTTATTTCCCTTCTTTTTATTGAAACATAAAAGTAAAGAAAGCAAAACTGAAACTAAACTTTATTATATATCTCGCACACGATTACAAGGATAGATCACTAAGCAAACTCTCGAAAAGAAAGGATCAAACTAAACTTTTATTCATCTAAAGCAAAAGATAACTGTAGATTGAACTAAGATAAGTAAAGGCAAAAGATAGTGGAGGTGATACGATACTGGGGCACCTCCCCAAGCTTGGCGAAAGCCAAGGGGAGTGCCCATACCCGATATTCAAATTTCTTTTGGTGATGAAGAAGAAGGTGGTGGTGATGAAGCGATCCCGCCCTTCATGATCAAGAGATTATCTAATCTACGGACGACGCTCCGGAGGAAGGTGATGTGCTCTTGTAACAGAATATTTTCTTGAGTGAGATATTTATTTTGCACATGAACCATTTCAATGATCTGAAAGGCTTCAATCTCAGTGGGGGTGAGATGCTCACAGTAAGGTTTAATGATATCTTCTTCTTCCTCCTCGGCGGGCAATGCTTGATCGACCACCGACGCTTGATCTTCGGCAGCCTCCTCACTCTTGTCCCCTTTGACGACTTCTACGGGCTCTTCTCTCTTCAGCTCGATCTTCATCAACCAAGCATCCTCCTCCACATGGTTGGGGGAAGAAGAAGACATGATGCCTGGCTCAATAGATCTGCCCGAGAATAGCAAGAAAAGAAAACAGAAGATTTCTCCATGGTACGGTGGTCAACAGGTTTGGGGGGTATATATAGTTTTTTATCTTGGGAAACAAGCAAACATAAGAAAAACAGAGTCCGAAAGGTACCCGAGGTGGGCACAACCCACCTGGGCGAGCCTGGCAAGCCAGGCGCACCCTGGTGTCTTGTGCCCACCAAGGTGACCTTCCTGGTTGTTTCTTATTTTCCTAATTTTGGTTATATTCCAAAACAGACAGAGAATATTTTTGTAGATTTTTTGGAGTCTGTTTACTTATCGTATCATGTACCTCCTCTTTTTCACCATTTGGAGTGCTCCGGAAGGTTTCTTTTATGTGTTCTTCCGGTGTCATAGTTTGGATAATATTGCTTTCAACATCAATGGGCGTACCTGAGATATAATGTTTTATTCTTTGCCCATTAATAACCATCGGGTTAGTGCCTTCGGCATTATTTATTTTGATAGCTCTAGACCGATAAACCTCCACGATAACATATGGTCCTTCCCATTTGGAGAATAGTTTTCCTACAAAGAATCTGAAACGAGAGTTGTACAAAAGAATATATTCTCCAACTTTGAACTCATGCTTTTGGATTCTTTTATCATGCCATCTTTTAACTTTTTATTTAAATAACTTGGCAATTTAATAAGCTTGGGTTCTCCATTCATCTAATGAGCTAATATCAAATAACCTCTTTGCACCAGCAAGTTTGAAATCATAGTTGAGTTCTTTAATTGCCGAATATGCCTTATGTTCTAACTCAAGAGGCAAATGACAAGCTTTTCCATAAACCATTTTATAAGGAGACATACCCATAGGATTTTAATATGCTGTTCTATAAGCCCACAGTGCATCATCTAATTTATTAGACCAATTCTTCTGGGACCTATTGACAACAGTATTTTGCAAAATTAATTTTATTTCTCTATTGCTAAGTTCAACTTGACCACTAGACCGAGGATGATAGGGTGATGCAATTCTATGGTTACCATCATACTTGGCAAGCATTTTACGGAAAGCACCATGAATAAAGTGTGAACCACCATCATTTATTAAATATCTAGGGACTCCAAACCTTGGGAAAATAACTTACTTAAGAATTTTAATAGAGGTGTTGTGATCAGCACTACTAGTTGGAATAGCTTCTACCCACTTAGTAACATAATCAACAACAACCAAAATATGAGTATACCTATTAGAGGAAGGAAAGGGTGTTGGGGAACGTAGTAATAATTCAAAATTTTCCTACGTGTCACCAAGATCAATCTAGGAGATGCTAGCAACAAGAGAGAGGGAGTGCATCTTCATACCCTTGAAGATCGCTAAGCGGAAGCGTTACAAGAACACGGTTGATGGAGTTGTACTCGCGGCGATTCAAATCGCGAAAGATCCGATCAAGCGCCGAACGGATGGCGCCTCCGTGTTCAACACACGTACAGCCCGGGGACGTCTCCTCCATCTTGATCCAGCAAGGGGAGAGGAGAAGTTGAGGGAGAACTCCGGCAGCATGACGGCGTGGTGGTGGAGCTCGTGGTTCTCAGGCAGGGCTTCTCCAAGCACTACAGAGGAGGAAGAGGTGTTGTAGGGGGAAGGGCTGCACCAGGGGAAGGGGTGTGGCTGCCCTAGAGGGGGGGGGGCAAGGGGGAGGCTTGCCCCCCAAGCAAGGTGGGAGGTGCCCCCCTCCCCTAGGGTTTCCAACCCTAGGCGCCTTGGGCCGTTGGGATGGGGGGCACCAGCCCACTAGGGGGCTGGTTCCCTCCCATATTCAGCCCATTAAGTCCCCCGGGGCAGGTGGCCCCACCCGGTGGACCCCCGGACAACTTTCGGTGGTCCCGATACAATATCGATAACCCCCCCCCCCAAATATTCCGGTGACTAAAACTGGACTTCCAATATATAAATCTTCACCTCCGGACCATTCCGCAACTCCTCGTGATGTCCGAGATCTCATCCGGGACTCCGAACAACCTTCGGTAACCACATACTATTTCCCATAACAACTCTAGCGTCACCGAACCTTAAGTGTGTAGACCCTACGGGTTCGGGAACCATGCAGACATGACCGAGACATCTCTCCGGCCAATAACCAACATCGGGATATGGATACCCATGTTGGCTCCCACATGTTCCACGATGATCTCATTGGATGAACCACAACGTTGGGGACTCAATCAATCCTGTATACAATTCCCTTTGTCCATCGGTATGTTACTTGCCCGAGATTCGATCGTCGGTATCCCCATACCTCGTTCAATCTCGTTACCGACATACCGTGGCTAACCCCTTAGTCACATTGAGCTTGTTATGATGATGCATTACCGAGTGGGCCCAGAGATACCTCCGTCATACAGAGTGACAAATCCCAGTCTCGATTCATGCCAACCCAATAGACACTTTCGGAGATACATGTAGTGCACCTTTATAGTCACCGAGTTACGTTGTGACATTCTATACACCCAAAGCATTCCTACGGTATCTGGGGGTTGCATAATCTCATGGTGTGACGCCCCAAGACCGACGCTTAAGAAGCCTTCCATGTTTTTCGTTGTTCATCATGTGATTTGTTTTGCTTGTTACATATTGAGCTCCACTTAACTTGTAGTGTTGTTTGTGCACTTTGCCATGCCATGTTTCATTAAACCAGACATGCATCATACTTGGTTGTGCATCATGCCATGTTAATGCTTGCTGGTTTACCATGTTGTTTGCTTCTTTCTGGTGTTGCTTCTTCTTGTTAGTTCCGGTAACATTGCGTTTGCGAGGATCCGTTCGACTACGTCCGTTTGTCTTCTTCATGGATTCATTCTTCTTCCTAGCGGGATTTTAGGCAAGATGACCATACCCTCGACATCACTTCTATCTTTTCTTGCTAGTTGTTTGCTCTATCGCTATGTTACGCTACCTACCACTTGTTTATCAAGCCTCCCAAGCTACCATGATAGCCTCTAACCTTTTTCAACCATCCTAGCAAACCGTTGTTTGGCTAAGTTGCCGCTTTTGTTCCGCCCTTCTTATAGCATTGCTAGTTGTAGGTGAAGATGAAGTTTGTTCCATGTTTGTCGTGGTTTTGTCACGGCAGATGTCCTAGAGAAAGGACTTAGTCGCGGAGCCATCGCGACGGGTTAGCTTGAAGGGGTTAAAGCGGACACAGGGATACAAGAGAGTTTATACTAGTTCGGCCCCTTCGATGAAGGTAAAAGCCTACGTCTAGTTGTGATGGAATTGATGGGGTTTCGATGACTAGGGAGCAAACAAGCTTCGCCTATGTCTCGAGTTGTTGTCGGTCGTCTTTGAACCGCCGCCGGGTCGTCCCCTTATATACACGGGTGACGCCCGTCGGTTCACAGAGTCCCAACTGAAGGAAATATGCCCTAGAGGCAATAATAAAGTTATTATTTATTTCCTTATAATCATGATAAATGTTTATTATTCATGCTAGAATTGTATTAACCGGAAACATAATACATGTGTGAATACATAGACAAACAAAGTGTCACTAGTATGCCTCTACTTGACTAGCTCGTTAATCAAAGATGGTTATGTTTCCTAACCATGAACAATGAGTTGTTATTTGATTAACGGGATCACATCATTAAGAGAATGATCTGATTGACATGACCCATTCCATTAGCTAAGCACCCGACCCTTTAGTATGTTGCTATTGCTTTCTTCATGACTTATACATGTTCCTATAACTATGAGATTATGCAACTCCCGTTTACCGGAGGAACACTTTGGGTACTACCAAACATCACAAATAACTGGGTGATTATAAAGGAGAACTACAGGTGTCTCCAAAGGTACATGTTGGGTTGGCGTATTTCGAGATTAGGTTTTGTCACTCCGATTGTCGGAGAGGTATCTCTGGGCCCTCTCGGTAATGCACATCACTTAAGCCTTGCAAGCATTGCAACTAAATGAGTTAGTTGCGGGATGATGTATTACAGAACGAGTAAAGAGACTTGCCGGTAACGAGATTGAACTAGGTATAGGAATACCGACGATCGAATCTCGGGCAAGTAAAATACCGATGACAAAGGAACAACGTATGTTGTTATGCGGTCTGACCGATAAAGATCTTCGTAGAATATGTAGGAGCCAATATGGGTATCCAGGTCCCGCTATTAGTTATTGACCGGGGACGTGTCTCGGTCATGTCTACATTGTTCTCAAACCCGTAGGGTCCGCACGCTTAAGGTTACAATGACAGTTATATTATGAGTTTATGCATTTTGATGTACCTAAGGTTGTTCGGATTCCCGGATGTGATCACGGACATGACGAGGAGTCTCGAAATGGTCGAGACATAAAGATTGATATATTGGAAGCATATGTTTGGATATCGGAAGTGTTCCGGGTGAAATCGGGATTTTACCGGAGTACCGGGAAGGTTACCGGAACCCCCCGGGAGCTAAATGGGCCATGATGGGCCTTAGTGGAAAAGAGAAGAGGCAGCCCTACATGGGCTGCGCGCCTCCCCTTCCCCTAGTCCTATTAGGACTAGGAGAGGTGGCCGGCCCCCTCCTTCTCTTTTCCCCCTCCGCGAATCCTATTCCAACTAGGATTGGGGGGGGGGGGAATCCTACTCCCAGAGGGAGTAGGACTCTCCTGGCGCACCCCTTGTGGCCGGCCAGCCTCCCCCCTTTGGTCCTTTATATACTGAGGTAGAGGCACCCTAGAACACACAAGTTGATCCACGTGATCTATTCCTTAGCCGTGTGCGGTGCCCCCAGCCACCATATTCCTCGATAATACTGTAGCGGAGTTTAGGCGTAGCCCTGCTACTGTAGTGCATCAAGATCGTCACCACGCCGTCGTGCTGACGGACCTCTTCCCCGACACTTTGCTGGATCGGAGTCTGGGGATCGTCATCGAGCTGAACGTGTGCTCGAACTCGGAGGTGCCGTAGTTTCGGTGCTTGATCGGTTGGATCGTGAAGACATACAACTACTTCCTCTACGTTGCTTCAACGCTTCCGCAGTCGGTCTGCGTGGGTACGTAGACAACACTCTCCCCTCTCGTTGCTATACATCACATGATCTTGCGTGTGCGTGGGAATTTTTTTGGAATTACTACGAAACCCAACAGTGGTATCAGAGCCTAGGTTATTTATGTTGATGTTATATGCACGAGTAGAACACAAGTGAGTTGTGGGCGATATAAGTCATACTGCCTACCAGCATGTCATACTTTGGTTCGACGGCATTTTTTGACGAGACGACCCGGACCAACATTACGCGTACGCTTACGCGAGACCGGTTCCCCCGACGTGCTTTGCACATAGGTGGCTTACGGGCGACAGTCTCTCCAACTTTAGTTGAACCAAGTGTGGCTACGCCCGGTCCTTGCGAAGGTTAAAACGGAGTCTATTTGACAAACTATCGTTGTGGTTTTGATGCGTAGGTGAGATTGGTTCTTGCTTAAAGCCCGTAGCAGCCACGTAAAACTTGCAACAACAAAGTAGAGGACGTCTAACTTGTTTTTGCAGGGCATGTTGTGATGTGATATGGTCAAGGCATGATGCTGAATTTTATTGTATGAGATGATCATGTTTTGTAACCGAGTTATCGGCAACTGGCAGGAGCCATATGGTTGTCGTTTTATTGTATGCAATGCAATTGTGATGTAATGCTTTACTTTTATCACTAAGCGGTAGCGATAGTCGTAGAAGCATAAACTTGGCGAGACGACAACGATGCTACGATGGAGATCAAGGTGTCACGCCGGTGACGATGGTGATCACGACGGTGCTTCGGAGATGGAGATCACAAGCACAAGATGATGATGGCCATATCATATCACTTATATTGATTGCATGTGATGTTTATCCTTTTATGCATCTTATCTTGCTTTGATTGATGGTAGCATTATAAGATGATCTCTCACTAAATTATCAAGAAGTGTTCGCCCTGAGTATGCACCATTGCGAAAGTTCTTCGTGCTGAGATACCACGTGATGATCGGGTGTGATAGGTTCTACGTTCAAATACAACGGGTAAAAAACAGTTGCACACACGGAATACTCAGGTTATACTTGACGAGCCAAGCATATACAGATATGGCCTCGGAACACGGAGACTGAAAGGTCGAGCGTGAATCATATAGAAGATATGATCAACATAACGATGTTCACCATTGAAAACTACTCCATCTCACATGATGATCGTTATGGTTTAGTTGATTTGGATCACATAATCACTTAGAGGATTATAGGGATGTCTATCTAAGTGGGAGTTCTTTAATTAATTTGATTAACTGAACTTAAATTTATCATGAAACTTAGCACCTGATTAGTATCTTGCTTGTTTATGTTTGGTTGTAGATAGATGGCTCGTGCTGTTGTTCCGTTGAATTTTAATGCGTTCCTTGAGAAAGCAAAGTTGAAAGATGATGGTAGCAATTACACGGACTGGGTCCGTAACTTGAGGATTATCCTCATTGCTGCACAGAAGAATTACGTCCTGGAAGCACCGCTGGGTGCCAGGCCTGCTGCAGGAGCAACGCCGGATGTTATGAACGTCTGGCAGAGCAAAGCTGATGACTACTCGATAGTTCAGTGTGCCATGCTTTACGGCTTAGAATCGGGACTTCAACGACGTTTTGAACATCATGGAGCATATGAGATGTTCCAGGAGTTGAAGTTAATATTTCAAGAAAATGCCCGGATTGAGAGATATGAAGTCTCCAATAAGTTCTATAGCTGCAAGATGGAGGAGAACAGTTCTGTCAGTGAGCATATACTCAAAATGTCTGGGTATAATAATCACTTGATTCAATTGGGAGTTAATCTTCCAGATGATTGCGTCATTGACAGAATTCTTCAATCACTGCCACCAAGCTACAAGAGCTTCGTGATGAACTATAATATGCAAGGGATGAACAAGACTATTCCCGAGCTCTTCGCGATGCTGAAAGCTGCGGAGGTAGAAATCAAGAAGGAGCATCGAGTGTTGATGGTCAACAAGACCACTAGTTTCAAGAAAAAGGGCAAAGGGAAGAAGAAAGGGAACTTCAAAAAGAACGGCAAGCAAGTTGCTACTCAAGAGAAGAAACCCAAACCTGGACCTAAGCCTGAAACTGAGTGCTTTTATTGCAAGCAGACTGGTCACTGGAAGCGGAACTGCCCCAAGTATTTGGCGGATAAGAAGGATGGCAAGGTGAACAAAGGTATATGTGATATACATGTTATTGATGTGTACCTTACTAATGCTCGCAGTAGCACCTGGGTATTTGATACTGGTTCTGTTGCTAATATTTGCAACTCGAAACAGGGACTACGGATTAAGAGAAGATTGGTTAAGGACGAGGTGACGATGCGCGTGGGAAACGGTTCCAAAGTCGATGTGATCGCAGTCGGCACGCTACCTCTACATCTACCTTTGGGATTAGTATTAGACCTAAATAATTGTTATTTGGTGCCAGCGTTGAGCATGAACATTATATCTGGATCTTGTTTAATGCGAGACGGTTATTCATTTAAATCAGAGAATAATGGTTGTTCTATTTATATGAGTAATATCTTTTATGGTCATGCACCCTTGAAGAGTGGTCTATTCTTATTGAATCTCGATAGTAGTAATACACATATTCATAATGTTGAAGCCAAAAGATGCAGAGTTGATAATGATAGTGCAACTTATTTGTGGCACTGCCGTTTAGGTCATATCGGTGTAAAGCGCATGAAGAAACTCCATACTGATGGACTTTTTGAACCACTTGATTATGAATCACTTGGTACTTGCGAACCGTGCCTCATGGGCAAGATGACCAAAACACCGTTCTCCGGTACTATGGAGAGAGCAACAGATTTGTTGGAAATCATACATACAGATGTATGTGGTCCGATGAATATTGAGGCTCATGGCGGATATCGTTATTTTCTCACCTTCACAGATGATTTAAGCAGATATGGGTATATCTACTTAATGAAACATAAGTCTGAAACATTTGAAAAGTTCAAGGAATTTCAGAGTGAAGTTGAAAATCATCGTAACAAGAAAATAAAGTTTCTACAATCTGATCGTGGAGGAGAATATTTGAGTTACGAGTTTGGTGTACATTTGAAAAATTGTGGAATAGTTTCGCAACTCACGCCACCCGGAACACCTCAGCGTAATGGTGTGTCCGAACGTCGTAATCATACTTTACTAGATATGGTGCGATCTATGATGTCTCTTACTGATTTACCGCTATCATTTTGGGGATACGCTCTAGAGACGGCCGCATTCACGTTAAATAGGGCACCATCAAAATCCGTTGAGACGACGCCTTATGAACTATGGTTTGGCAAGAAACCAAAGTTGTCGTTTCTAAAAGTTTGGGGCTGCGATGCTTATGTGAAAAAGCTTCAACCTGATAAGCTCGAACCCAAATCGGAGAAATGTGTCTTCATAGGATATCCAAAGGAAACTATTGGATACACCTTCTATCACAGATCCGAAGGCAAGACTTTTGTTGCTAAATTCGGAAACTTTCTGGAGAAGGAGTTTCTCTCGAAAGAAGTGAGTGGGAGGAAAGTAGAACTTGACAAGGTAACTGTACCTGCTCCCTTATTGGAAAGTAGTACATCACAGAAAACTGTTCCTGTGACACCTACACCAGTTAGTGAGGAAGTTAATGATAGTGATCATGAAACTTCAGAACAAGATACTATTGAACCTCGTAGATCAACCATAGTAAGATCCGCGCCAGAGTGGTACGATAATCCCATTCTGGAAGTCATGATGCTTGATCATAATGAACCTACGAACTATGAAGAAGCAATGGTGAGCCCAGATTCCGCAAAGTGGCTTGAAGCCATGAAACCTGAGATGGGATCCATGTATGAGAACAAAGTATGGACTTTGGTTGACTTGCCCGATGATCGGCAAGCAATTGAGAATAAATGGATCTTCAAGAAGAAGACTGACGCTGACGGTAATATTACTGTCTACAAAGCTCGACTTGTCGCAAAAGGTTTTCGGCAAGTTCAAGGGATTGACTACGATGAGACCTTCTCACCCGTAGCGATGCTTAAGTCTGTCGGAATCATGTTAGCAATTACCGCATTTTATGATTATGAAATTTGGCAGATGGATGTCAAAACTGCATTCCTGAATGGATTTCTGGAAGAAGAGTTGTATATGATGCAACCAGAAGGTTTTGTCGATCCAAAGGGAGCTAACAAAGTGTGCAAGCTCCAGCGATCCATTTATTGACTGGTGCAAGCTTCTCGGAGTTGGAATAGACGTTTTGATAGTGTGATCAAAGCATTTGGTTTGATACAGACTTTTGGAGAAGCCTGTATTTACAAGAAAGTGAGTGGGAGCTCAGTAGCATTTCTGATATTATATGTGGATGACATATTATTAATTGGAAATGATATATAATTTCTGGATAGCATAAAGGGATACTTGAATAAGAGTTTTTCAATGAAAGACCTCGGTGAAGCTGCTTACATATTAGGTATTAAGATCTATAGAGATAGATCAAAACGCTTAATTGGACTTTCACAAACAACATACCTTGACAAAATTTTGAAGAAGTTCAAAATGGATCAAGCAAAGAAAGGATTCTTGCCTGTGTTACAAGGTGTGAAATTGAGTAAGACTCAATGCCCGACCACTGCAGAAGATAGAGAGAATATGAAAGATGTTCCCTATGCATCAACGATAGGATCTATCATGTATGCAATGCTGTGTACCAGACCTGATGTGTGCCTTGCTATAAGTCTAGCAGGGAGGTATCAAAGTAATCCAGGAGTGGATCACTGGACAGCGGTCAAGAACATCCTGAAATACCTGAAAAGGACTAAGGATATGCTTCTTGTATATGGAGGTGCAAAGAGCTCGTCATAAATGGTTACGTTGATGCAAGCTTTGACACTGATCCAGACGATTCTAAATCGCAAACCGGTTATGTGTTTACATTAAACGGTGGAGCTGTCAGTTGGTGCAGTTCTAAACAAAGCGTTGTAGCGGGATCTACATGTGAAGCGGAGTACATAGCTGCTTCGGAAGCAGCAAATGAAGGAGTCTGGATGAAGGAGTTCATATCCGATCTAGGTGTCATACCTAGTGCATCGGGTCCAATGAAAATCTTTTGTGACAACACTGGTGCAATTGCCTTGGCAAAGGAATCCAGATTTCACAAGAGAACCAAACACATCAAGAGACGCTTCAATTCCATCCGGGATCTAGTCCAGGTGGGAGACATAGAGATTTGCAAGATACATACGGATCTGAATGTTGCAGACCCGTTGACTAAACCTCTTCCACGAGCAAAACATGATCAACACCAAGGCTCCATGGGTGTTAGAATCATTACTGTGTAATCTAGATTATTGACTCTAGTGCAAGTGGGAGACTGAAGGAAATATGACCTAGAGGCAATAATAAAGTTATTATCTATTTCCTTATAATCATGATAAATTTTTATTATTCATGCTAGAATTGTATTAACCGAAAACATAATACATGTGTGAATACATAGACAAACAAAGTGTCACTAGTATGCCTCTACTTGACTAGCTTGTTAATCAAAGATGGTTATGTTTCCTAACCATGAACAATGAGTTGTTATTTGATTAACGGGATCACATCATTAAGAGAATGATCTGATTGACATGACCCATTCCATTAGCTTAGCACCCGATCGTTTAGTATGTTGCTATTGCTTTCTTCATGACTTATACATGTTCCTATAACTATGAGATTATGCAACTCCCGTTTACCGGAGGAACACTTTGGGTACTACCAAACGTCACAACGTAACTGGGTGATTATAAAGGAGTACTACAGGTGTCTCCAAAGGTACATGTTGGGTTGGCGTATTTCGAGATTAGGTTTTGTCACTCCGATTGTCGGAGAGGTATCTCTGGGCCCTCTCGGTAATGCAAATCACTTAAGACTTGCAAGCATTGCAACTAAATGAGTTAGTTGCGGGATGATGTATTACAGAACGAGTAAAGAGACTTGCCAGTAACAAGATTGAACTAGGTATAGGAATACCGACGATCGAATCTCGGGCAAGTAACATACCGATGACAAAGGGAACAACGTATGTTGTTATGCGGTCTGATCGATAAAGATCTTCGTAGAATATGTAGGAGCCAATATGGGCATCCAGGTCCCGCTATTGCTTATTGACCGGAGACGTGTCTCGGTCATGTCTACATTGTTCTCGAACCCGTAGGGTCCGCACGCTTAAGGTTACGATGACAGTTATATTATGAGTTTATGCATTTTGATGTACTGAAGGTTTTTCGGAGTCCCGGATGTGATCACAGACATGACGAGGAGTCTCGAAATGGTCGAGACATAAAGATTGATATATTGGAAGCCTATGTTTGGATATCGGAAGTGTTCCGGGTGAAATCGGGATTTTACCGGAGTACCGGGAAGGTTACCGGAACCCCCCGGGAGCTAAATGGGCCATGATGGGCCTTAGTGGAAAAGAGAAGAGGCAGCCCTACATGGGCTGTACGCCTCCCCCTTCCCCTAGTCCTATTAGGGCTAGGAGAGGTGGCCGGCCCCCTCCTTCTCTTTTCCCCCTTCGCGAATCCTATTCCAACTAGGATTGGGGGGGGGGGGGGATCCTACTCCCAGAGGGAGTAGGACTCTCCTGGCGCACACCTTGTGGCCGGCCAGCCTCCCCGCCCTTTGGTCCTTTATATACTGAGGTAGAGGCACCCTAGAACACACAAGTTGATCCACGTGATCTATTCCTTAGCCGTGTGCGGTGCCCCCAGCCACCATATTCCTCGATAATACTGTAGCGGAGTTTAGGCGTAGCCCTGCTACTGTAGTGCATCAAGATCGTCACCACGCCGTCGTGCTGACGGAACTCTTCCTCGACACTTTGCTGGATCGGAGTCCGGGGATCGTCATCGAGCTGAACGTGTGCTTGAACTCGGAGGTGCCGTAGTTTCGGTGCTTGATCGGTTGGATCGTGAAGACGTACGACTACTTCCTCTACGTTGCGTCAACGCTTCCGCAGTCGGTCTGCGTGGGTACATAGACAACACTCTCCCCTCTCGTTGCTATACATCACATGATCTTGCGTGTGCGTAGGATTTTTTTTGGAATTACTACGAAACCCAACAGTGGTATCAGAGCCTAGGTTATTTATGTTGATGTTATATGCACGAGTAGAACACAAGTGAGTTGTGGGCGATATAAGTCATACTGCCTGCCAGCATGTCATACTTTGGTTCAGCGGCATTGTTGGATGAGACGACCCGGACCAACATTACGCGTACGCTTACGCGAGACCGGTTCCCCCGACGTGCTTTGCACATAGGTGGCTTGCGGGCGACAGTCTCTCCAACTTTAGTTGAACCAAGTGTGGCTACGCCCGGTCCTTGCGAAGGTTAAAACGGAGTCTATTTGACAAACTATCGTTGTGGTTTTGATGCGTAGGTGAGATTGGTTCTTGCTTAAAGCCCGTAGCAGCCACGTAAAACTTGCAACAACAAAGTAGAGGACGTCTAACTTGTTTTTGCAGGGCATGTTGTGATGTGATATGGTCAAGGCATGATGCTAAATTTATTGTATGAGATGATCATCTTTTGTAACCGAGTTATCGGCAACTGGCAGGAGCCATATGGTTGTCGTTTTATTGTATGCAATGCAATCGCGATGTAATGCTTTACTTTTATCACTAAGCGGTAGCGATAGTCGTAGAAGCATAAACTTGGCGAGACGACAATGATGCTACGATGGAGATCAAGGTGTCACGCCGGTGACGATGGTGATCACGACGGTGCTTCGGAGATGGAGATCACAAGCACAAGATGATGATGGCCATATCATATCACTTATATTGATTGCATGTGATGTTTATCCTTTTATGCATGTTATCTTGCTTTGATTGACGGTAGCATTATAAGATGATCTCTCACTAAATTATCAAGAAGTGTTCTCCCTGAGTATGCACCGTTGCGAAAGTTCTTCGTGCTGAGACACCACGTGATGATCGGCTGTGATAGGTTCTACATTCAAATACAACGGGTGCAAAACAGTTGCACACGTGGAATACTCAGGTTATACTTGACGAGCCAAGCATATACAAATATGGCCTCGGAACACGGAGACCGAAAGGTCAAGCGTGAATCATATAGTAGATATGATCAACATAATAATGTTCACCACTGAAAACTACTCCATCTCACGTGATGATCGGTTATGGTTTAGTTGATTTGGATCACGTAATCACTTAGAGGATTAGAGGGATGTCTATCTAAGTGGGAGTTCTTTAATTAATTTGATTAACTGAACTTAAATTTATCATGAAACTTAGCACCTGATTAGTATCTTGCTTGTTTATGTTTGGTTGTAGATAGATGGCTCGTGCTGTTGTTCCGTTGAATTTTAATGCGTTCCTTGATAAAGCAAAGTTGAAAGATGATGGTAGCAATTACACGGACTAGGTCCGTAACTTGAGGATTATCCTCATTGCTGCACAGAAGAATTACGTCCTGGAAGCACCGCTGGGTGCCAGGCCTGCTGCAGGAGCAACACCGGATGTTATGAACGTCTGGCAGAGCAAAGCTGATGACTACTCGATAGTTCAGTGTGCCATGCTTTACGGCTTAGAATTGGGACTTCAACAACGTTTTGAACGTCATGGAGCATATGAGATGTTCCAGGAGTTGAAGTTAATATTTCAAGCAAATGCCCGGATTGAGAGATATGAAGTCTCCAATAAGTTCTATAGCTGCAAGATGGAGGAGAACAGATCTGTCAGTGAGCATATACTCAAAATTTCTGGGTATAATAATCACTTGATTCAATTGGGAGTTAATCTTCCAGATGATTGCGTCATTGACAGAATTCTTCAATCACTGCCACCAAGCTACAAGAGCTTCGTGATGAACTATAATATGCAAGGGATGAACAAGACTATTCCTGAGCTCTTCGCGATGCTGAAAGCTGCGGAGGTAGAAATCAAGAAGGAGCATCAAGTGTTGATGGTCAACAAGACCACTAGTTTCAAGAAAAAGGGCAAAGGGAAGAAGAAAGGGAACTTCAAAAAGAAGGGCAAGCAAGTTGCTACTCAAGAGAAGAAACCCAAACCTGGACCTAAGCCTGAAACTGAGTGCTTCTATTGCAAGAAGACTGGTCACTGGAAGCGGAACTGCCCCAAGTATTTGGCGGATAAGAAGGATGGCAAGGTGAACAAAGGTATATGTGATATACATGTTATTGATGTGTACCTTACTAATGCTTGCAGTAGCACCTGGGTATTTGATACTGGTTCTGTTGCTAATATTTGCAACTCGAAATATGGACTACGGATTAAGCGAAGATTGGTTAAGGACGAGGTGACGATGCGCGTGGGAAACGGTTCCAAAGTCGATGTGATCGCAGTCGGCACGCTACCTCTACATCTACCTTCGGGATTAGTATTAGACCTAAATAATTGTTATTTGGTGCCAGCGTTGAGCATGAACATTATATCTGGATCTTGTTTAATGCGAGACGGTTATTCATTTAAATCAGAGAATAATGGTTGTTCTATTTATATGAGTAATATCTTTTATGGTCATGCACCCTTGAAGAGTGGTCTATTCTTATTGAATCTCGATAGTAGTAATACACATATTCATAATGTTGAAGCCAAAAGATGCAGAGTTGATAATGATAGTGCAACTTATTTGTGGCACTGCCGTTTAGGTCATATCGGTGTAAAGCGCATGAAGAAACTCCATACTGATGGACTTTTTGAACCACTTGATTATGAATCACTTGGTACTTGCGAACCGTGCCTCATGGGCAAGATGACCAAAACACCATTCTCCGGTACTATGGAGAGAGCAACAGATTTGTTGGAAATCATACATACAGATGTATGTGGTCCGATGAATATTGAGGCTCGTGGCGGATATCGTTATTTTCTCACCTTCACAGATGATTTAAGCAGATATGGGTATATCTACTTAATGAAACATAAGTCTGAAACATTTGAAAAGTTCAAGGAATTTCAAAGTGAAGTTGAAAATCATCGTAACAAGAAAATAGAGTTTCTACGATCTGATCGTGGAGGAGAATATTTGAGTTACGAGTTTGGTGTACATTTGAAAAATTGTGGAATAGTTTCACAACTCACGCCACCCGGAACACCTCAGCGTAATGGTGTGTCCGAACGTCGTAATCGTACTTTACTGGATATGGTGCGATCTATGATGTCTCTTACTGATTTACCGCTATCGTTTTGGGGATACGCTCTAGAGACGGCCGCATTCACGTTAAATAGGGCACCATCAAAATCCGTTGAGACGACGCCTTATGAACTATGGTTTGGCAAGAAACCAAAGTTGTCATTTCTAAAAGTTTGGGGCTGCGATGCTTATGTGAAAAAGCTTCAACCTGATAAGCTCGAACCCAAATCGGAGAAATGTGTCTTCATAGGATATCCAAAGGAAACTATTGGATACACCTTCTATCACAGATCCGAAGGCAAGACTTTTGTTGCTAAATTCGGAAACTTTCTAGAGAAGGAGTTTCTCTCGAAAGAAGTGAGTGGGAGGAAATTAGAACTTGATGAGGTAACTGTACCTGCTCCCTTATTGGAAAGTAGTACATCACAGAAAACTGTTCCTGTGACACCTACACCAGTTAGTGAGGAAGTTAATGATAGTGATCATGAAACTTCAGAACAAGATACTACTGAACCTCGTAGATCAACCAGAGTAAGATCCGTGCTAGAGTGGTACGGTAATCCCGTTCTGGAAGTCATGATGCTTGATCATGATGAACCTACGAACTATGAAGAAGCAATGGTGAGCCCAGATTCCGCAAAGTGGCTTGAAGCCATGAAATCTGAGATGGGATCCATGTATGAGAACAAAGTATGGACTTTGGTTGACTTGCCCGATGATCGGCAAGCAATTGAGAATAAATGGATCTTCAAGAAGAAGACTGATGCTGACGGTAATATTACTGTCTACAAAGCTCGACTTGTCGCAAAAGGTTTTCGGCAAGTTCAAGGGATTGACTACGATGAGACCTTCTCACCCGTAGCGATGCTTAAGTCTGTCCGAATCATGTTAGCAATTGCCGCATTTTATGATTATTATATTTGGCAGATGGATGTCAAAACTGCATTCCTGAATGGATTTCTGGAAGAAGAGTTGTATATGATGCAACCAGAAGGTTTTGTCGATCCAAAGGGAGCTAACAAAGTGTGCAAGCTCCAGCGATTCATTTATGGACTGGTGCAAGCTTCTCGGAGTTGGAATAGACGTTTTGATAGTGTGATCAAAGCATTTGGTTTTACACAGACTTTTGGAGAAGCCTGTATTTACAAGAAAGTGAGTGGGAGCTCAGTAGCATTTCTGATATTATATGTGGATGACATATTATTAATTGGAAATGATATAGAATTTCTGGATAGCATAAAGGGATACTTGAATAAGAGTTTTTCAATGAAAGACCTCGGTGGAGCTGCTTACATATTAGGCATTAAGATCTATAGAGATAGATCAAAACGCTTAATTGGACTTTCACAAACAACATACCTTGACAAAATTTTGAAGAAGTTCAAAATGGATCAAGCAAAGAAAGGATTCTTGCCTGTGTTACAAGGTGTGAGATTGAGTAAGACTCAATGCCCGACCACTGCAGAAGATAGAGAGAATATGAAAGATGTTCCCTATGCATCAGCGATAGGATCTATCATGTATGCAATGCTGTGTACCAGACCTGATGTGTGCCTTGCTATAAGTCTAGCAGGGAGGTACCAAAGTAATCCAGGAGTGGATCACTGGACAGCGGTCAAGAACATCCTGAAATACCTGAAAAGGACTAAGGATATGCTTCTCGTATATGGAGGTGACAAAGAGCTCGTCGTAAATGGTTACGCTGATGCAAGCTTTGACACTGATCCGGACGATTCTAAATCGCAAACCGGTTACGTGTTTACATTAAACGGTGGAGCTGTCAGTTGGTGCAGTTCTAAACAAAGCGTTGTAGCAGGATCTACATGTGAAGCGGAGTACATAGCTGCTTCGGAAGCAGCAAATGAAGGAGTCTGGATGAAGGAGTTCATATCCGATCTAGGTGTCATACCTAGTGCATCGGGTCCAATGAAAATCTTTTGTGACAATACTGGTGCAATTGCCTTGGCAAAGGAATCCAGATTTCACAAGAGAACCAAACACATCAAGAGACGCTTCAATTCCATCCGGGATCTAGTCTAGGTGGGAGACATAGAGATTTGCAAGATACATACGGATCTGAATGTTGCAGACCCGTTGACTAAACCTCTTCCACAAGCAAAACATGATCAACACCAAGGCTCCATGGGTGTTAGAATCATTACTGTGTAATCTAGATTATTGACTCTAGTGCAAGTGGGAGACTGAAGGAAATTTGCCCTAGAGGCAATAATAAAGTTATTATTTATCTCCTTATAATCATGATAAATGTTTATTATTCATGCTAGAATTGTATTAACCGGAAACATAATACATGTGTGAATACATAGACAAACAAAGTGTCACTAGTATGCCTCTACTTGACTAGCTCGTTAATCAAAGATGGTTATGTTTCCTAACCATGAACAATGAGTTGTTATTTGATTAACGGGATCACATCATTAAGAGAATGATCTGATTGACATGACCCATTCCATTAGCTTAGCACCCGATCGTTTAGTATGTTGCTATTGCTTTCTTCATGACTTATACATGTTCCTATAACTATGAGATTATGCAACTCCCGTTTACCGGAGGAACACTTTGGGTACTACCAAACGTCACAACGTAACTGGGTGATTATAAAGGAGTACTATAGGTGTCTCCAAAGGTACATGTTGGGTTGGCGTATTTCGAGATTAGGTTTTGTCACTCCGATTGTCGGAGAGGTATCTCTGGGCCCTCTCGGTAATGCACATCACTTAAGCCTTGCAAGCATTGCAACTAAATGAGTTAGTTGCGGGATGATGTATTACAGAACGAGTAAAGAGACTTGCCGGTAACGAGATTGAACTAGGTATAGGAATACCGACGATCGAATCTCGGGCAAGTAACATACCGATGAAAAAGGGAACAATGTATGTTGTTATGCGGTCTGACCGATAAAGATCTTCGTAGAATATGTAGGAGCCAATATGGGCATCCAGGTTCCGCTATTGGTTATTGACCGGAGACGTGTCTCAGTCATGTCTACATTGTTCTCGAACCCGTAGGGTCCGCATGCTTAAGGTTACGATGACAGTTATATTATGATTTTATGCATTTTGATGTACCGAAGGTTGTTCGGAGTCCCGGATGTGATCACGGACATGACGAGGAGTCTCGAAATGGTCGAGACATAAAGATTGATATATTGGAAGCCTATGTTTGGATATCGGAAGTGTTCCGGGTGAAATCAGGATTTTACCGGAGTACCGGGAAGGTTACCGGAACCCCCGGGAGCTAAATGGGCCATGATGGGCCTTAGTGGAAAAGAGAAGAGGCAGCCCTACATGGGCTGCGCGCCTCCTCTTCCCCTAGTCCTATTAGGACTAGGAGAGGTGGCCGGCCCCCTCCTTCTCTTTTCCCCCTCCGCGAATCCTATTCCAACTAGGATTGGGGGGTAATCCTACTCCCAGAGGGAGTAGGACTCTCCTGGCGCACCCCTTGTGGCCGGCCAGCCTCCCCCCTTTGGTCCTTTATATACTGAGGTAGAGGCACCCTAGAACACACAAGTTGATCCACGTGATCTATTCCTTAGCCGTGTGCGGTGCCCCCAGCCACCATATTCCTCGATAATACTGTAGCGGAGTTTAGGCATAGCCCTGCTACTGTAGTGCATCAAGATCGTCACCACGCCGTCGTGCTGACGGAACTCTTCCCCGACACTTTGCTGGATCGGAGTTCGGGGATCGTCATCGAGCTGAACGTGTGCTCGAACTCGGAGGTGCCGTAGTTTCGGTGCTTGACCGGTTGGATCGTGAAGACGTACGACTACTTCCTCTACGTTGCGTCAATGCTTCCGCAGTCGGTCTGCGTGGGTACGTAGAAAACACTCTCCCCTCTCGTTGCTATACATCACATGATCTTGCGTGTGCGTAGGAATTTTTTTGGAATTACTACGAAACCCAACACCAACACCGGTCGATATTCGTATCCGGGTTGGTCTCTCCTTATTCCTAACTTACAATACAAGCTTATATACAAATACCGGTTTACAGCTACAAGTCCTTAACCGACTACGGGCCTTAGGCCCTCATCTGCCTTCTTGGGCTTTAGCACTCTTGAACTACTGATGAAGTTGACCCGGCCCAGATAGGCCGGTTTACGCCCAGCAGTAATATCCCCAACATTAGGCCCCAAATTGATTTGAACGGGTTCATGTCAATCCTTTAACAAAAGCTTCATCTTCAACATCTTCTCATAAATTGGTAAACCACCATGATGTCATCTTCTTTGATTGCTATAAACCGGAGTGACGTCACCTGTCATAACGAAGCTATCCATTATGCTTCTTTGTTTAATAGATCTGCAGAAATCGAGGCGATAACTCCGTTTCGTGGCCCCTTGATTGTCGCACCTGACACATGTCCTTTTGCCTTATAAATAGGACCGAAGGGTCATTTCCTTTCTATTTCCCTTCGGCCCCTTCTGCTTCGTCTTCCTCGCATCGCCCAGCTTCAGAGCTCCGTCGCCACCGTCGACCTCTGCCTCAACCTTGGCCGCTGCATCAACCTGGGCGCACCAGAGCATCGCAGCAACCTTCCGCGTCTTCCTCAGCTCCGGTAAATCTTCTATCCTTTCCCCCGCAGATCTGCTCTAGGGTTTCACAGTTCTTCAGTGTTCATCGTCTGCGTCTTGCTCATACGAGAGATCTTTAGATGAATCCGCAAATCTTTATTCTGTGCAATGGTAGTTGTTTAACCTTCGCCTTCACTTACACATCTCAAAACCATAGATCTATATGTACGTTTTGCTCATTGATTCGGTACTGCTCCTCTTGAACCTCTGAATATTTATCTCTTTTCTGAACTTGCTTCAGATCCAACGCTGTAGAGAAATCTTGTGAAATCTGTTTCTGCATACTTATCCATCCGCAATCTCAGCTGTTTTAATGCTTAGATCAGGCGGTTTAACCTTGTAGAAATTTTTTCCAAACCGGTATATACCATTAGTCCCCTTGTTGAACCGCCAGATGTTGTTGCTTCATAAAACTCCGGTTCAGATAGATCTGTCTCCGGGTTAACATTGCACATACCAATGTACTTTGATCAATGCATTTTGAACCGGGATTTTCTACCTTGTAGATTTCATCATGGCCAAGCAAGTATATGAGTGCAATTGGGTTCCTTCTCGCGTCACAGTGGCTCATCCGGACAATTTAGTCCTGATCGGCGCTTTAGGCAGCAAAGATACCATCCATTGGAGGGCTCCTGGAAAAGAATGCCCTCCCACACCTCAAGAAGGAGAGGTCGTTGCTTTCGTAGATCACTTAGCCTGGGGCTTTAAGCCGCCCGGTTCTAAATTTTACCGAGATGTTTTAGCCGATTTCCAACTCCATCCACAAGACACCGGCCCAAACTCTGTTACAAATATGTGTCACTTCCAAGTGCTCTGTGAGGCGTTCTTTCAAGAGGAGCCCACAGTGGAATTGTTCAGAGACCTTTTCCATCTAAACTGCCGTACTGAGTTTACTGACGGCTCCAATACGGAGTTGGGTGGTGTGGCGATCCAGAAAAGGAAAGAGGTCACATACCCTCACGCCAAACTGCACAGCCACCCCAAAGAGTGGAATCAGACATGGTTCTATTGCAAAGACACCTCCCCTGCTGGTGAGAATCCCTTGCCTGGCTTTCGTCCGGAGTGGCTCAGCAATACACACCCTTTTCCGCAAAGATTGACATTCCAGGAGAGAAGCAAATATGCTCCTCAACTGTCGAAGCTCAGAGCCTTTATGGCCAACGGTTTAACAGGGGTTGATCTCGCTCGCTGTTGGATATCATGGAGCATACTGCCCCTTAGTCAGCGCTCCGGTTTGATGTGCGAGTATACTGGCAGTGTTTATGACCCACTGCGACATTCCAAAATCCAACTCACCGATGAAGAAATCACAAAGGCTGTGAATAAGATGCTGAATGAACCGGAACACATCTGTGCTAAAAACGACCTGCTTCCCTTCTGTGCCACCAACAAACCGCCAGCTGTAAGACTTTGATTTTTCTTTTTGCTGAATCTGTTATTGATATATCTGGTCATTGTTTAATATCAGTGTCTGTGTAATCAGGGCCATGATCCGTTTTGGAGCAAGAAACTGCCGCAGGAGAAACCAGAAAAACCAGACAAACCGGAAAGAGCAACCCGGCAAAAGACTAAAGGTGTGAAAAAGACTACCCACAGGAAAAGAACCACTGCATCCTCTAATCCGGCCCCTGATGATGATGTGGATAATCCGGACCTTGAGGTAGAGCTTGACTCACTTGGCTTATTTTTCATGCGTCTTATTGATGATGATATTGTCAGGATGATGCCGAAGCCAACCACGCTGATCCTGCAGAGGTAATTATTCTCTCTTCCGATTCAGAACCTTTGCCTTCACTAAAAATCCGTCAGGCAAACCAGAAAGTTAAATTTTCTCATCCTCTTGCTTATTTGGATCCCAAATTTCTTATGAAGACCCAACAGCACGAAGCTCGTCGCACAACCCGGCACAGCGGCCAGGTAGTTACCTCCGCCGGTTTACCAAACAGTCCGATTCAGAAACGCCGTTCAGAGGTCTCTAATTTGCTTGTCAGTGCTTGTCCTAAAGCGGGCTGCTTTCGTCAACCTCTTAATCCATCTGACTCTGATTACCAGGTTACTTCCCACTCATCTTCTGGCGAGTCATCGGCTACTCAGCTGCCACCACTCAAAACGGTGCTTGGGTAAGCTATACTTATCATAATATTTGCAGCACATCGCCTTGGAACATATGCTGTATTTGATTTTGTTATTCCTTTCAGGGCCAAACCTAGGCCAAGCAAGAAGGCTCGCCTGGACAAAGCGGCCGAAGAAGATGCCGTCCTTGAACCGGGCAAGACACCAGATCTTGAAGCGGCTATTCCTGAGGATATACCCAATGATCCACTGCAGCAAGACGACAATCTTATTGCTGAAGAGATACCTATTGATGCCTCCAGTCCTATCAATCAGCCCACAAGCTTCATCCAGATTGAGAAATCCACCGGTCCAGCAAAGCCTAGTGACAAGCCAACAGCCCTAGTGCAAACCGGCGATACCAAGGATGATGAGGTTGTCATTACTGGCACTGGCCATACCGAGCCAAGCAATCCTGTCGCTTTGTCCAAACATTCTGCCAAGGAAGAATTTGCTGCCTTTGGCAAAGGCAAGTGGAATGCTGATCTGGCGACTTACGCTGCTCTGAACGCCCAAGATATCCATTCCGGCTACCTGAACCGGCTGTATACCAGTCGTGACTATGAAGCCGGTCTGGTTAATATGATGAAAGATAAATATGAGGTAACTTCCATATGCTCTTTCCTGCTTGTATGCTTCAATTCTTGCTGACTCTCCTAGCCCCCAAGGGCCGGTTTGTAATCTTCTTTCAAACCGGGACTTACTAATATAAATCTTAATGCTTTGAAATTCGCTGATGTAGCCCCCAAGGGCCGGTTCAACTTAGCGTAGTTAAACCGGTACTTTAAGTAATTGAGATTGCCGCATCAGAATATATACAAGAAAATAGCCATTAGCCCCCAAGTGCCAAGTTGAATACTTGTATTGATCTTGGGACTTTGTAAGTAATTGAAAGATGAAGATCGAATATGCATTAGCCCCCAAGTGCCAAGTGCATAATTTGTTATGTAGTTGGTACTTCAATCCTTGTACCGTTTTTGCTGGAGCATATAACTGTCTGCATGCAGGCTGAGCTGAAAACGAAAGAAAGCCAAGTCACCGATCTCCAAGAAAACCTGAAAACCCAACAAGCTGAAACCTCCAAAGCAAAAGAGGAATTAGCCAGCGCTTTAAGCGCCATGGAACAGCTTAAGGAGAGCTTCAAGAAGAAGCGGGCGGATTGGGCCACTAAAAAGTCCTCTTTAATCAAATGAGCAGAGGATGCCGAGGCTGCACTGAAACCGGTGGCGAATGAACTGACCAGCATAAAGCGGCACGTGCATGCCATGACCACTGCTATCTTTGGTAAGCCAGTTTGACTTCAGAATTGACTCGGCCTTCTTACAGAGCTGACGGTTTATCCCTTTATGATATTTCAGGGACACGCATTGGTCACTTGGGGTCAGATGTGCGGAAGAAGTTGAAAGCCGCCTATACATTGGTCGAACAACTGTACACTGGCGCACAGCGGATCATCTGTACCGCATCCCACAACAAACCGGCACCCACTTTGATTCAAGACACTCTGATGAAACTTTCGGTGCTTCCTGCCCGGGTTGAAGAGCTGAAGAAATCTGTGCTCGAACCGGTGCGATCAATGCCTTGATCCGGGCAAAAGCCTGGGTGCCGGATTTTGATCCTATTGAAGCGGCTCAGGGCTATCCCAGCTTGAAGGAAGACGGGTCAGAGTTTGGTGAAGCAGATCTTCGAGCAATAAACCGGGAGGTGCGTCCGCTAGCTTGTCAATTGGCTGAAGAAGCAGACTTGTCTCATTATCAAGCCCAATATGACAATCAGAACAAGCGAATAGCTGCACCAATTCATGAATCGGAAAATCTTATCCCTCCAATCCGTAAGCATACTTACACTCCCGATATTGACCCGTCATTGCTGATCCATGATGAAGCTGTTTTCAAGCATTAATGGGAATCGACTGGACAACTATTGGTTTCCAGCCACTGGGTAGAGAAACTGAAGCTGAAGCGGCGCAGGATGACCCACAACCATCAGGCCAGGCTGGTGACCAAGCTTGAACCGGAAGCCGGTTTAAAACTGCTTCTCCTTTGCAAAAAATAATGATCTTATTGTGGGCACCGTGTTGCCTTGTAATAGACAAGCTGATACTTTTGATGTTGATATGCCTTCGTGCATAATTTGCTCTTCCTTTGGGTGATGAACTTGCCAAAGTACTTTCTGCAATAAAAGAATCTTCAAGTGCCGCCGCGGTTGTACCGTCAGGCGTAATATGATGTCTGCATACATGAAATCAAAACATCCAATTTTTTTTAAGTATATGACCAAATTTTTGAGATACATAATACCTGCCATCGTTGAGCGTGAAGTTGGCTCGGCCAATCTTGAAGCGGAGTTTTATAAACCCACACTGTTGGAGGAGATAGCAGCTCCCATATATATATATGACGCCGGTTTACCATGTAAATCGTATCGGGTTATAATAAACACTGTGTTACTCCATAAGAGGATGTTAACAAAAAAGATCAAACCGGGCAAATAGTCTCCGGATTGAAGTGAACCGTGTTCCGTCAATTGACAGTATGAACCGGTTGAAAACTTTGTCGGTTTAAAAAACGCAATAAAAAGAAAGAAGTACCTTGCAAAGAAAAGTGTGAAGCAAATGCAATGACAAAACCATTTTCAAAAAAGGTTTATTTGAGCTGATCAGATGGCGTTACCATGGCCGAACACGACCAAGCTCCCGTTAGGTGTAACTATGGTTCTAGTCAGCCAGGTCCCCAAATGAAACCGTGGCATTTATGCCGATCAAGTGGCATGGCAATGGTTCGGGTTCGACCAAGCCCCCAAGTGATTCTGTGGCCTTAGGCCGATCAAGAGGCATGACTGGTTCAGACGTGACCAAGTCTTTTCCGGTGGATTCAATTCAAGCTTCGGTTTTGAGCATATTCCTTTCATTTGTCCAATGCATTCTCATGCCGGTGCACCTCTCAACCATCCACTTCTCATCATTCATTTGTTCCGGAGTATTGAAGATATCTCAGGAGATTCGTGTTTTCATTCCTAATCCGTTCAAGATATCTCGAGGTTGTTATCTCTTTTGAGCCATTTAATTCAACCGACACAATCTCTCTTATAAATCGCTCAATGGTGTTTTCTTTTGAGTGGGCCCAAATCCATAGGTGTTTTCCCAGGATCTTACCTGACTCTTCTAATTTTCCCGGAGCTATTCTCAAATTCTTTTTGAAGTTTGACGTAAGAATGAATCATCATCAGTCAGATGGTTTCTCCAAGATCTTTCAAATTCTTTTCATTGTTGGCTCAACCTCTTCGCTTTTCATTCCCCCGGGGTGTCTCATCAATTATCATGGTGGTGTTTCTCGTCGTCATTCTCGGATTTGAAGCCCGAAGAAGAGTTTTCTCTTCAATCTTACCCGTTCTTCCAAAGATGCGAAGTTCAAGCTTGTTCCCATCCTCTCATATTTGTTTTTGATGTGAGAATTCTTTTCACCCATCCGGAGCAATTCAGGAGTCTTTTTAGTTCGATTATACGGAACCCATCATCTCAAAATTATTCATTCTCATCTTTCAGCTATTGTTCTCCAAATCTTATCGGTGCATCATTCAAGTATTCTCTAATCAGTTCACGATCTCTTCGTTCTCTTGCATCTTGATTCACTCAAGTATCTTCGTTCATTTTCAATTCTTATGGTGGTTCGTTCAAGATTTCTCTTCCTTCGTTATCATATCAATTCATTCATTGTTTCAACCCTACCGGTGGTTCGTTGAAGACCTTCCCAAGTTTTGCGCTATATCTTTCTTAATCCTTTCTACGAGAATAAGTAGTTTGCCAAATCCGCTGCTTGTCATCAATTTAATTGATGAAGGATAAGCATAATGTAATTCTTATTCTTGCTTCATCCAAGTGATTAATTCCTTATTCCAGAGGTTCATCAAAAATCTTGATTTCATTTGTTCATCTTTCTTTTCTGGAGTTCGAAGTTTTTCCGCATTATCTCGTCGCGAAGCTCCATCTAAATCATCGCAAGGCTTCACCTTGTGTTCTCAATTTGTCTTTCTTCCTACCATTTCTTTTATTACTGGAGTTCTTCATTGAGACTCTACATTGTGGTTCATCAAGGATTCCTTTCATTCTTCAATTGTTTCTCTCAAAGTTATGATCCGCCAAGCTATACTCAAAATTAAACAGGGTGCTCAACACATGTCTGGTTTTGAGGAGTTCAAGCATTCTTCATCTTGCATTCCGAAGTGAAATTCTTTCTATCTTATCTATTGAGGTGGTGTTATGTCATTATTGACAATTTCCATTCATTCGTGATTCCCAAGTTGTCAGGAATGACATATTTTAAACCCATCATTTTCAATTCGTTCATGAGATCCTTTCAACCCATCAATCTCTTCATTGGAGTTATCTTGGCATATATTTCACCTAAAGCCTTCCATTAGGAATGTTGCTCTTTGTGGTGATTATCTATGATCCAAGTTTTCTCCTTATCACCTCGGTGGAAGAAGCTTTTGCTACCTCTTGAGCACTTGCGTTGGTTTTCCCTTGAAGAGGAAAGGGTGATGTAGCAAAGTAGCGTAAGTATTTCCCTCAGTATTTGAGAACCAAGGTATCAATCCAGTAGGAGGCCACGCACGAGTCCCTCGCACCTACACAAACAAATAAATCCTCGCAACCAACGCGATAAGGGGTTGTCAATCCCTACACGGTCACTTACGAGAGTGAGATCTGATAGATATGATAAGATAATATTTTTGGTATTTTTATGATAAAGATGCAAAGTAAAATAAAAAACAATAAAAATAACTAAGTATTGGAAGATTAATATGATGGAAAATAGAGCGGCCATAGGCTTCACTAGTGGCTTCTCTCAAGAGCATAAGTATTCACGGTGGGTAAACAAATTACTGTTGAGTAATTGACAGAATTGATCATAGTTATGAGAATATCTAGGTATGATCATGTATATAGGCACCACGTCCGAGACAAGTAGACCGACTCCTGCCTGCATCTACTACTATTACTCCACACATCGACCGCTATCCAGCATGCATCTAGAGTATTAAGTTCATAAGAACAGAGTAACGATTTAAGCAAGATGACATGATGTAGAGGGATAAACTCATGCAATATGATATAAACCCCATCTTGTTATCCTCGATGGAAACAATACAATATGTGCCTTGCTGCCCCTACTGTCACTGGGAAAGGACACTGCAAGATTGAACCCAAAGCTAAGCACTTCTCCCATTGCAAGAAAGATCAATCTAGTAGGCCAAACCAAACTGATAATTCGAAGAGACTTGCAAAGATAACCAATCATACATAAAAGAATTCAGAGAAGATTCAAATATTGTTCATAGATAAACTTGATCATAAACCCACAATTCATCAGTCTCAACAAACACACCGCAAAAGAAGATTACATCGAATAGATCTCCACAAGAGAGGGGGAGAACTTTGTATTGAGATCCAAAAAGAGAGAAGAAGCCATCTAGCTAATAACTATGGACCCGTAGGTCTGAGGTACACTACTCACACTTCATCGGAGGGGCTATGGTGTTGATGTAGAAGCCCTCCGTGATCGATGCCCCCTCCGGCGGAGCTCCGGAAAAGGCCCCAAGATGGGATCTCGTGGATACAGAAAGTTACGGCGGTGGAATTAGGGTTTTGGCTCCGTATCTGGTAGTTTGGGGGTACGTAGGTATATATAGGAGGAAGGAGTACATCAGTGGAGCAACAGGGGGCCCACAAGGGTGGAGGGCGTGCCCAGGGGGGGTAGGCGCGCCCCCTACCTCGTGGCCTCCGGGTTGATGTCTTGACGTAGGGTCCAAGTCCTCTGGATCATGTTCGTTCCGAAAATCACGTTCCCGAAGGTTTCATTCCATTTGAACTCCGTTTGATATTCTTTTTCTGCGAAACCCTAAAATAGGCAAAAAAACAACAATTCTAGGCTGGGCTTCCGATTAATAAGTTAGTCCTAAAAATAATATAAAAGTGTATAATAAAGCCCAATAATGTCCAAAACAGAATATAATATAGCATGGAACAATAAAAAATTATAGATACGTTGGAGACGTATCAAGCATCCCCAAGCTTAATTCCTACTCTTCCTCGAGTAGGTAAATGATAAAAACAGAATTTTTGATGTGGAATGCTACTTGGCATAATTTCAATGTAATTCTTCTTAATTGTGGTATGAATATTCAGATCCGAAAGATTCAAGACAAAAGTTCAATATTGACATAGAAATAATAATACTTCAAGCATACTAACTAAGCAATTATGTCTCTTCAAAATAACATGGCCAAAGAAAGTTATCCCTACAAAATCATATAGTCTGGCTATGCTCTATCTTCACCACATAAAGTATTTAAATCATGCACAACCCCGATGACAAGCCAAGCAATTGTTTCATACTTTTGGTGTTCTCAAACTTTTTCAATCTTGACGCAATACATGAGCGTGAGCCATGGACATAGCACTTTAGGTGGAATAGAATGGTGGTTGTGGAGGAGACAAAAAGGAGGAAGATAGTCTCACATCAACTAGGAATATCAACGGGCTATGGAGATGCCCATCAATAGATATCAATGTGAGTGAGTAGGGATTGCCATGCAACGGATGCACTAGAGCTATAAGTATATGAAAGCTCAACAAAAGGAACTAAGTGGGTGTGCATCCAACTCGCTTGCTCACGAAGACCTAGGGCATTTTGAGGAAGCCCATCATTGGAATATACAAGCCAAGTTCTATAATGGAAAATTCCCACTAGTAAATGAAAGTGATAACATAGGAGACTCTCTATTATGAAGATCATGGTGCTACTTTGAAGCACAAGTGTGGTAAGAGGATAGTAGCATTGTCCCTTCTCTCTTTTTCTCTCATTTTTTTATTTGGGCCTTTTCTATTCTTCTTTTTATGGCCTCTTTTTTTTGTTCGAAGTCTCGTCCCGACTTGTGGGGGAATCATAGTCTCCATCATCCTTTCCTCACTTGGGACAATGCTCTAAAAATGATGATCACCACACTTTTATTTACTTACAAATCAATAATTACAACTCAATACTTAGAACAAAATATGACTCTATGTGAATGCTTCTGGCGGTGTACCGGGATATGCAATGAATCAAGAGTGACATGTATGAAAGAATTATGAACAGTGGCTTTGCCACAAATACAATGTCAACTACATGATCATGCAAAGCAATATGACAATGATGGAGCGTGTCGTAGTAAATGGAACGGTGGAAAGTTGCATGGCAATATATCTCGGAATGGCTATGGAAATGCCATGATAGGTAGGTATGGTGGCTGTTTTGAGGAAGGTATATGGTGGGTGTATGATACCGGCGAAAGGTGTGCCGTATTAGAGAGGCTAGAAATGGTGGAAGGAAGAAAAGTGCATATGATCCATGGACTCAATCTTAGTCATAAAGAACTCATATACTTATTGCAAAAATCTACAAGTTATCAAAGCAAAGTATTGCGTGCATGCTCCTAGGGGGATAGATTGGTAGGAAAAGACCATCGCTCGTCCCCGACAGCCACTCATAAGGAAGACAATCAATAAATAAATCATGCTCTGACTTCATCACATAACGGTTCACCATATGTGCATGCTACGGGAATCACAAACCTTAACACAAGTATTTCTCAAATTCACAACTACTCAACTAGCATGACTCTAATATCACGATCTCCATATCTCAAAACGATTATCAAGTATCAAACTTCTCATAGTATTCAACATACTCATAAGGAAATTTTATTAATCTTGAATGCCTAACATAATTAAAGAAAATTACCATGCTGTTTTGTAGGACTCTCAAAATAATCTAAGTGAAGCATGAGAGAACAATAGTTTCTATAAAACAAATCCACCGACGTGCTCTAAAAGATATAAGTGAAGCACTAGAGCAAAAACTATATAACTCAAAAGATATAAGTGAAGCACATAGAGTATTCTAACAATTTCCGAATCACGTGTGTCTCTCTCAAAAGGTGTGTAAAGCAAGGATGATTGTGTAAAACTAACAAATAAATACTCAAATAATACAAGGCGCTCCAAGCAAAACACATATCATGTGGTAAACAAAAATATAGCTCCAAGTAAAGTTACCGATGGAAGTAGACGAAAGACGGAATGCCTTCCGGGGCATCCCCAAACTTTGGATTTTAGGTGTCCTTAGATTATCTTGGGGTGCCATGGGCATCCCCAAGCTTAGGCTCTTTCCACTCCTTGTTCCATAATCCATCAAATCTTTTACCCAAAACTTGAAAACTTCACAACACAAAACTTAAAGTAGAAAATGTCGTGAGCTCCGTTAGCGAAAGAAAACAAAACACCACTTCAAGGTACTGTAATGAACTCATTATTTATTTATATTGGTGTTAAACCTACTTTATGCCAACTTCTCTATGGTTTATAAACTATTTTACTAGCCATAGATTCATCAAAATAAGCAAACAACACACGGAAAACAAAATCTGTCAAAAACAGAACAGTCTGTAGTAATCTGTAGCCAACGCAAGATCTAGAGCCCCAAAAATTCTAAAATAAATTTCTGGACGTGAGGAATTTATCTATTAATCTTCTGCAAAAAGAATTAACTAAATATCACTTTCCAAATAAAAATGGCATCAGTTCTCGTGACCGCTAAAGTTTCTGTTTTTTACAGCAAGATTAAAAAGACTTTCCCCAAGTCTTCCCAACGGTTCTACTTTGCACAAACACTAATTAAACACAAAAAACACAAACAAAACACAGGATAGATAAATTATTTACTACTAAACTGGTGCAAAAAGCAAGGAATAAAAATAAAATTGGGTTTCCTCCCAACAAGCGCTATTGTTTAACGCCCCTAGCTAGGCATAAACGCAAGGATAGATCTAGGTATTGCCATCTTTGGTAGGCAATCCATAAGTGGATCTCATGATAGATTCATATGGTAATTTAATTTTCTTTCTAGGGAAGTGTTCCATGCCTTTCCTTAACAGAAATTGGAATCTAATATTCCCTTCCTTCATATCAATAATTGCACCAATCGTTCTAAGGAAAGGTCTACCAAGAATAATAGGACATGAAGGATTGCAATCGATATCAAGAACAATAAAATCTACGGGCACATAATTCCTATTTGCAACAATAAGAACATCATTAATTCTACCCATAGGTTTCTTAATAGTGGAATCCGCAAGGTGCAAGTTTAAAGAGCAATCATCAAAATCATAGAAACCTAACAAATCACACGAAGTCTTTGGAATCGTGGAAACACTAGCACCTAAATCACACAAAGCATAGCACTCATGATCTTTAATTTTAGTTTTAATAGTAGGTTCCCACTCATCATAAAGTTTTCTAGGGATAGAAACTTCCAACTCAAGTTTTTCTTCATAAGATTGCATCAAAGCATCGACGATATGTTTAGTAAAAGATTTATTTTGACTCTAAGCATGAGGAGAATTTAGCACGGATTGCAACAAGGAAATACAATCTATAAAAGAGCAATTATCATAATTAAATTCCTTGAAATCCAAAATAGTGGGTTCATTAATATTTAAAGTTTTGACTTCTTCAATCCCACTTTTAACAATTTTAGCATCAAGATCTAAAGACTCCGAATTTTTGGAACGCCGTCTAGGCAAAGGTGGATCATATTCAGTCCCATCATTATCAAGATTCATATTGCAAAACAAAGATTTAATAGGGGACACATCAATAACTTTTAGATCTTCATCTTTATCTTCCAAAAAAATTCCGGCTTAGGGACCATCTTATTAACTAAGGTGGCTTGCTTATCCGAAGCTTCAGCTATTAGCTTCTCAAGATAAGCAATCTGAGATTTCAAACCATCAAATTCTTTAGACATATCATCGAGCTCTTCATTCATATAACCCATAAAACTTTTTTGTTATTTAAGCTCATTTCTAAATAAATTATTATGCTCAAATTGTAAAACCATAAAACTCCTGACGTTGCTTTCGATCTCTTCAAACCTTTTAAGGTGAAGATCACCAAATCTAGGTAAAGCCATCGTGACAAGCAAGCAATCCGACACACAGGCAAACAAGAAACAGGCAAAAAGAGGCAAATAGAGAAAGAGAGGGAGGACGGAGAGAGAGAGGGCGAATAAAACGGCAAGGGTGAAGTGGGGGAGAGGAAAACGAGAGGCAAATGGCAAATAATGTAATGCGGGAGATAAGGTTTGTGATGGGTACTTGGTGTGTTGACTTTTGCACGAACCTCCCCGGCAATGGCCAGAAATCCTTCTTGCTACCTCTTGAGCACTTGCATTGGTTTCCCTTGAAGAGGAAAGGGTGATGCAGCAAAGTAGCGTAAGTATTTCCCTCAGTTTTTGAGAACCAAGGTATGAATCCAGTAGGATGCCACGCACGAGTCCCTCGCACCTACACAAATAAATAAATCCTTGCAACCAACGCGATAAGGGGTTGTCAATCCCTACACGGTCACTTACGAGAGTGAGATCTGATAGATATGATAAGATAAGATTTTTGGTATTTTTATGATAAAGATGCAAAGTAAAATAAAAGCCAATAAAAATAACTAAGTATTGGAAGATTAATATGATGGAAAATAGACCCGGGGGCCATAGGCTTCACTAGTGGCTTCTCTCAAGAGCATAAGTATTCACGGTGGGTAAACAAATTACTGTTGAGCTATTGACAGAATTGAGCATAGTTACGAGAATATCTAGGTATGATCATGTATATAGGCATCACGTCCGAGACAAGTAGACCGACTCCTGCCTGGATCTACTACTATTACTCCACACATCGACCGCTATCCAGCATGCATCTAGAGTATTAAGTTCATAAGAACAGAGTAACGCTTTAAGCAAGATGACATGATGTAGAGGGATAAACTCATGCAATATGATATAAACCCCATCTTGTTATCCTCGATGGCAACAATACAATACGTGCCTTGCTGCCCCTACTGTCACTGGGAAAGGACACCGCAAGATTGAACCCAAAGCTAAGCACTTCTCCCATTGCAAGAAAGATCAATCTAGTAGGCCAAACCAAACTGATAATTCGAAGAGACTTGCAAAGATAACCAATCGTACATAAAATAATTCAGAGAAAATTCAAATATTGTTCATAAATAAACTTGATCATAAACCCACAATTCATCGGTCTCAACAAACACACCGTAAAAGAAGATTACATCGGATAGATCTCCACAAGAGAGGGGGGAGAACTTTGTATGGAGATCCAAAAAGAGAGAAGAAGCCATCTAGCTAATAACTATGGACCCATAGGTCTGAGGTAAACTACTCACACTTCATCGGAGGGGCTATGGTGTTGATGTAGAAGCCCTCCGTGATCGATGCCCCCTCCGGCGGAGCTCCGGAAAAGGCCCCAAGATGGGATCTCGTGGATACAGAAAGTTACGGCGGTGGAATTTGGGTTTTGGCTCCGTATCTGGTAGTTTGGGGGTACCTAGGTATATATAGGAGGAAGGAGTACGTCGGTGGAGCAACATGGGGGCCACAAGGGTGGAGGGCGCGCCCAGGGGGGTAGGCGCGCCCCCCTACCTCGTGGCCTCGTGGTTGATGTCTTGACGTAGGGTCCAAGTCCTCTGGATCATGTTCGTATAGAAAATCACGTTCTCGAAGGTTTCATTCCGTTTGGACTCTGTTTGATATTCTTTTTCTGCGAAACCCTAAAATAGGCAAAAACAACAATTCTGGGCTGGGCCTCTGGTTAATAGGTTAGTCCCAAAAATAATATAAAAGTGTATAATAAAGCCCAATAGTGTCCAAAACAGAATATAATATAGCATGGAACAATCAAAAATTATAGATACGTTGGAGACGTATCAACTTTCTATCTTTTCTAGCTCGCAGTCAAATCTTGTTTCCGTTTGTGCAAAAGTTCACCTCAAGTTTTGAGATGTTTTTATAAGCCCACAAGCATCTTATTGTTTTCGTTGTTGATTTTTCAACAACTCCGCTCTAGCCTTCTTAGTAAGGATGTTTCTTTCAAATTCATTTGTGGGAGGAGTTATCATTTTCTTCTCCATTCTATTCGTTCCGTCAATCTAGATTCTATTCTCTCGTTCCGGAGGCATTGCGATTTAGCTCCCTTCTAACCATCATCTCATTTTTATCAAAGATCATGTTCTTTCCTTGCTTATTCCATTTCAACTAGAGTGGTTGCATGTCCTTTGTTGACGCTAGAGCTCTTCATTCATGTCTTTCAACCCACAAGGTTCTCATAATGTTCCTTGTTCCTCTTTTCTAACGGAGGTTTTTAACTTCGTTCATCTCCGCTGTATTCTTTTCTCAAATTGTTTAACCTCTCAAGGTTCTTTGCTTTCACTCGTTTGTACAAGAAGCAACTTAGTTTACCTCTTCTCTTCCTTTTCTGCTTCTCTCTGGTGCCATCCTAGATCTCGGGACGAGATCCTCTCGTAGTGGTGGAGTGTTGTGACGCCCCAAGACCGATGCTCCAGAAGCCTTCCATGTTTTTCATTGTTCTTCATGTGATTTGTTTTACTTGTTACATATTGAGCTCCACTTAGTGTTGTTTGTGCACTTTGCCATGCCATGTTTCATTAAATCGGACATGCATCATACTTGGTTGTGCATCATGCCATGTTAATGCTTGTTGGTTTACCATGTTGTTTGATTCTTTCCGGTGTTGCTTCTTCTTGTTAGTTCCGGTAACATTGCGTTTGTGAGGATCCGTTCGACTAAGTCCGTTTGTCTTCTTCATGGAGTCGTTCTTCTTCCTAGCGGGATTTCAGGAAAGATGACCATACCATCGACATCACTTCTAACTTTGCTTGCTAGTTGTTTGCTCTATCGCTATGTCACGCTACCTACCACTTGTTTATCAAGCCTCCCAAGCTGCCATGATAGCCTCTAACCTTTTTCAACCATCCTAGCAAACCGTTGTTTGGCTAAGTTACCGCTTTTGCTCCGCCCTTCTTATAGCATTGCTAGTTGTAGGTGAAGATGAAGTTTGTTCCATGTTGGAACATGATTATGTTGGGATATCATTATTATCTCTTATTTACTTTAATGCATCTATATACTTGGTAAAGGGTGGAAGGCTCGGCCTTATGCCTGATGTTTTGTTCCACTCTTGCCGCCCTAGTTTCCGTCACACCAGTGTTATGTTCCTTGATTTTGCGCTCCTTACGTGGTTGGGGATTTATGGGACCCCCTTGACAGTTCGCTTTGAATAAAACTCCTCCAGCAAGGCCCAACCTTGGTTTTACCATTTCAATACGTACCACCATATACCTTTCCCTTGGGTTCTGCAGACTCAAGGGTCATCTTTATTTTAAACCCACCGGGCCAGTGCTCCTCTGAGTGTTGGTCCGAACCGGGCAACCGGCGGGGCCACCTCGGGGCAACTTGAGGGCCGGTTTACTCGTAGCTTGAACTATCCGGTGTGCCCTGAGAACGAGATATGTGCAGCTCCTATCGGGATTTGCGGGCACAGTCGGGTGTCTTTGCTGGTCTTTTTTTTTACCATTGTCGTAATGTCTTGTAACCGGGATTCCGAGACTGATCGGGTCTTTCCGGGAGAAGGAATATCCTTCGTTGATTGTGAGAGCTTGTGATGGGCTAAGTTGGGACACCCCTGCAGGGTATAAACTTTTGAGAGCCGTACCCGCGGTTATGTGGCAGATGGGAATTTGTTAATATCGGGTTGTAGATAACTTGACACTTGACTTAATTAAAATGAATCAACTGCATGTGTAGCCGTGATGGTCTCTTTTCGGCGGAGTCCGGGAAGTGGACACGGTCTTGTGTTATGCTTGAACGTAAGTAGCTTTCAGGATCACTTCTTCATCACTTATAGCTTTTTGACCGTTGCATAGCTTCTCATCTTATTCTTATTTGCGTTTGTTAGCCACCATATTTGCTTAGCTCTTGCTGCAGCTCCACCTCACTACCCTATCCTACCCATAAGTGTCGGTGTCAAAACCGGCAGATCTCGGGTAGGGGGTCCCGAGCTGTGAATCTAGGATCGATGGGTAACAGGAGACAAGGGACACGGTGTTTACCCAGCTTCGGGCTCTCTTAATGGAGGTAATACCCTACTTCCTGCTTGATTGATCTTGATGCTATAAGGATTACAAGAGTTGATCTACCTCGAGATCATATGTTGTGGTCTAAACCCTAGAGGTATGATGAGTAATATCATAATGATCTATCGACTAGCCTGGCCCCGGCTTATATAATGTACCAGAGGCCTAGGATAACAAGAGTCCTAGCCGAATACGTTGGTGGAGAGGAGTCCTTGTCTTGATCACCAAGTCTTGTGGAATACTCCTTGTATATGTCTTCGGCTGTCCGAACTGGCCCATGAGTAAACGACCATGGGGGTCCTCGGCCCAATCCAACTGATCGGGAGACGATGTGGTGAGTACCCTCTAGTCCAGGACACCGTCAGTAGCCCCCTAAACCGGTCTTCAAGTTGGGGACGCTCCTCGGTTCTTCCGACCAGTTCTTCGTCTTCGGTCGTCGGTCTTGAAAACTGGTTCAACAAATCTTCCCATCTTCTATCTTGAGCATTGTTGAGCTAAATCTGAAGATCTCACACATCGGGTATCCAAGGAGCCCTTTAAGTTTTCGGCCTTTATCAAAGCCTTGTTATTTTTATGGCACACCTCGGGTTTGAAGTTGTTCCCAGGTGGCAGTGTGCTCTTGTGTCCGAGCTCCAACGCCGGACTATATTCGAGGTATATTTCACAGACGAGCACCAACACCGGACCACTTCCGAGCTCCAACGCTGGAATGTATCCGAGCTCCAACGCTGGACTATATCCGAGCTGTCATAGATCACCTTGGTTCAAAAAAGTTGAAGGAGTTTACCCGAGCTTAATGCCGGAAATGCCCTCTATGGAGCCATCCACTAGCGCCCGAGCTTTATGCCGGACTGCTTCCGAGGTGGTGCACCACCCCGACTGTGGGCCAATTTTTTGTCAATATTTTTGATTGGTGCAATTTATTCTCTACCGAGATATATAGCTAGTAGCCCTCAAGGTGTGTATCGATCTAAAACCCGAGATGCACCTGAAGGATGACTGTCGGTGTCAAAACCGGTGGATCTCGGGTAGGGGGTCCCGAACTGTGCGTCTAAGGCGGATGGTAACAGGAGGCAGGGGACACGATGTTTTACCCAGGTTCGGGCCCTCTTGATGGAGGTAAAACCCTACGTCCTGCTTGATTAATATTGATGATATGGGTAGTACAAGAGTAGATCTACCACGAGATCGGAGAGGCTAAACCCTAGAAGCTAGCCTATGGTATGATTGTATGTTGTAGTTGTTGTTGTTCTACGGACTAAAGCCCTCCGGTTTATATAGACACCGGAGAGGGTTAGGGTTACACAAGGTCGGTTATAAAGGAGGAGATATCCATATCCGTATTGCCTAGCTTGCCTTCCACGCCAAGTAGAGTCCCATCCGGACACGAGACGAAGTCTTCAATCTTGTATCTTCATAGTCTAACAGTCCATCCAATGGAGATAGTCCGGCTGTCTGGAGACCCCGTAATCCAGGACTCCCACAGTAGCCCCTGAACCAGGCTTCAATGAAGATGAGTGTGGCGCGCAGTATTGTCTTCGGCATTGCAAGGCAGGTTCCTCCTCCGGATATACCACGGAAGAATTTGAATATAAGGATAGTGTCCGACCCTGCAAAATAAGTTCCACATACCACCATAGAGAGAATAATATTTTCACAAATCTAATTTGCTGACTTGTTTTGGCAACACGACATTATGCCATGGCTTGGTGATTATTTGGACCATTTCCTTTAACTAGCCCCGCACATAACGCGAGGCAGTTTTTCGACACGTCTTGTCAAAGAAAAGATCGTGTCCCCTTATTACGGGATTCTCATCAATACGGGCGTGGGTAACCCAACCATGTCTAGGACTCCTAGATCATAGGCAAGTCCCAAACGGCTACAGAGAGGACGCTTGATATTCACCCTCTTTATAAGAGGGACAAGGCTTTTACTTTTTTCCCTCCCGTTCTTAATCGAATCCTTCCCCCGCCTCGAGTTCTAACACCCAAAGCCCAGGTCAGGTGCTTCGGATCTTCAATCATGTCCGTGTCTAGCCTTCAAGGCCGGTGGATGCCCTCCTCCATTACGGAAGAAGACATCAAGAAGTTGAGAGAGGCCAGATACCTGACCACTGAGGTTTCGCATCGGTTGCCTGCCCGAGGGCAGGCCGTCCCTACTCCTGAACCCAATGAAGACGTCGTGTTCATCTCCCACTTCCTCCGAGGACTAGGCCTCACTCTGGATCTCTTCGTTAGGGGGTTGATGTTTTATTACGGGCTAGATTTCCACGATCTAGCCCCGGACTCCTTTCTCCACATCTCGACATTCATTGTCGTGTGTGAGGCCTTCCTCCGCATTACCCCTCACTTTGGCCTGTGGCTCAAGACCTTTGATGTGAAGCCGAAGATGGTCGAGGGGCAGTATGCAGCATGCGGAGGCGCATTAATAAGCAAGATAGCAGGAGCTCTGTGGCCCAAAGGTTCCTTTCCAGAGGTGTCCGAATGGCAGAAGGGGTGGTTTTATATCACAGCTCCCAGAAGTGCCAAGTGGGTGGCTGCCCCTACTTTCCGCTTAGGCCCTCCACCACAACTGATGTCATGGATTAGCAGAGGGCTGAGCTGGGGTCCTGCCAAGGACGTGCCTGTACTGCAAAGCCGCATCCAAAATCTCTTCGAAGGAGATTTCAGTTTGATTATGGTGGCGTAGGTCATGCTGGTTCGTCGAGTCCAGCCTTGCAAACGTCGACCCCTCCGCATGTGGGAGTTCAACCCAGAAGGGCCGCGTACTATTCAGAATTTCCTTGGCCTGACGCACGAGGAGATGTACAAATCATTCTTCGGACCCCAAATAGAGTGTCCGGATACCACCGAGGACGTGGGCCTGAGCAGCAACCGTACCGCCGACCAAGTAAGTAATCCTTCAGCCGAACACACCGTCTTTTGTTTACCACGACGTCATTCTGAGAAATCGCTCTTTGACCAGGACTGGATAACAAAGGCGAAGATGATTCAATGTTCGGCCCCCCTTCCTGAGGGTTTGGAAAATCCGGTACTGGAAAAGATGCTTGAGCTAGCACCTTGCCCGGAGCCCTCAAAGGAAGACAAAGGGGGAATAATGAGGGCGAAAGCGGACCTCCATCGCTACCCATTCTGACCAAGGGAACAAGCGCCTCCATGAGGGAGGATTTTAACCGAGGGGGGGGGGGAATCGGACATTCTCTCACCCCGGGGAAGGAAGAGGACTACCTCTGAAGATCCAGAAACCAAGGTTTCCAAGCGGGAGAAGAAATCTCCGCCAGAGGGTCCTGCCTTGGAGGGTGCTCTTGCTGCACAAAGTCCGCGCGGGGTTCATCCCTCCAACAAGCTGTAAGTAATCAGAAAGTACTTTAATAGTGGAGATATACTACCTTGCCTCTAAGGAAAATAACCGAAGTATTTTATTGCAGTTCGGATCTTAGCCCTTCTCAGCAGAGCTCATCTTCGGGGGATCTTCTTCCGGAGATGATGGAGAGCGAAACGCCTCCCTCGGACTCCTCCGCTCAAGAAGCGGGCGACCTTGAAGTGTCGTCACGGAGGGCCTCTTCGGCTTCGGTGAGGCCAGAAGATAATCCTATTGTCACCTGAAGTCCCCAGCGTCCGGCTCTCGAAGAGAGCAAACAGAAGAGTCCGGCACCGTCTGGTATGCGGTCGGACGTACTGAGAGAGCTGTTGGAGCGAGCGGCCATCTCAGAAGAACACCGTACATTGATGGGTATGGTGATGGAAAGGATCTCATCCGCCGAAAGCGGGTTGCATGATGCCTTTATGAGTCTACTGAAGGGCTTTGAGGTACGTAAAATGATGTACATTTGTGATGGTACCGCACATTTTTAGGTGTGCCCTGTGTAGATAGTAGCCCCTGAGACTCTGGTTGTCGCCGAGAACGGCGGCAAATAGAGGATCGTAGTCCCAGGCAATAACCATACCGCTTTAATGTGCAGGTAGTGGGAGCTCCGGTGGTTAGCCGGACTCAAGAATTTGCCGAACTGAAGCGGCAACTGGATGCGGCGGATGCCGACATCGAGCTTATTAACAAGAGGCTTGACGAGGCACAGGGTAAGTGTTATTTTCTGGTGAATGCCACATAGTAAGAGCAGCATGATGCCAGTATCTTTAATATGTTGTGACTGCAGATGGAGCTGCCACCGTGGAAACCTTGCGGGCGGAACTTGCGCGAGCCAAAGAACAAGCAAGGATTAGTAATGCGGCTGCTTTGAAGGCGACCAAAGAGTTGAAAGCCGAGAAGGCTGCGCATTGCGAGAGCAAAGAGCAGATGGCCAAGATGGCCGTAGAATTAAAAGACACTGCCGACCGTTGCCAGGTCCTTGAAAAAAGAGAACCGATTGAAGGCAGCGGACCTTGAAAAGGCCACGATGGCGAACAAAGACACCCACTCTGCTATGAGGGCGAAGGAGGAGCTGCATGAAGCCGGGGATATTGCGGCTGGGAAGCTGTTCATGTTATGGAGAAAGTTCGGAGATCCACGGTATGCCCCTCTGGATCGGCTGTGGAGTTCGGCAGACGCATATATGGACTTGGCGACGAGCACTGCCGATGCAGCCAAATACTTCCAAGGTCAAACAGATCGTGAAGTGCACAAGCTATTCTGGTCGCAATTCAATGTTCTAGAGCATCTGCTTCCATTGACTGATCAACTAGCCGAATGGGCCGAACTGAATAGGTTGTTCGGACTCGCTATGAGGTCTGTCGTGGATCAGCTGTGGCCGGAAAAGTCGAAACCGAACAACTATTTTAGCTTAGTGCAGCAGTTCCTTGGAGCGGTGCCGCGCATCAATGCGATGAAGAGGTCAGCGTGCATAGAAGGCTCGCGGATGGCCCTTGCCCGTGTTAAAGCATACTGGGCAGAGATGGATGCTACCACTATTGCGGCGCAGGGTTCGGCCATAGGCCGAGTGGCTGCCGAGCATTATTTCGAAGAGGTTCTCGAGGGTGCTCGTTTGATAGAGGCCCAGTGCTCGAAGAATATTATGTTTGAGTGACATGTATTCCCATTGTAAACACAATGTTTTTATGAAATTTATTAAGGCTGTGTTTATACTTTTGCCTGAAAGTAATATGATGCCTCTTGTGCGGCCGTTTATGTATACATGTGTATAACCTGAAAGATTGCAGGCGTCGGCTTCAGCCTCCACGCATATAATGCAGAGGTATTCGCAGAAGACGCGTGTTCACACTTAACCCAATGTCTTGGTCCTATTAAGGAGGTGATAGCGCAACGAACGAGGCAACAGGACTATAATGCTTTAACACTTTCACTTAGCCATAGGAGTTTGACGGCGGGGCTACTATATAGCCCCTGTTGGCTCCGCACTCCCCCGTATTCAGGGTGCGTACATGCCTGGCCGGGAAACAACCCTTCGTTAAGGCGGAGGAATTCTAACATTCCGATAGGTCATCGAGTGGTTGACCAGTCTCACGCTATATCATGATAGTCAGTTTTCGGCTTTCTCTACTGAGGTGCTCGTCCGGATGACCCGGGGCACAATCGCAGTAGTTCTCCTAGTGCTACCTTAGCCGATAGAGCAGAACGTAAGGTACCAAAACATAGGAGCCGGGCAAACCCAACATTTGACCAAAGACATGATTCGGAGCTGATGCATATAAGGCCAAACTCGCGATGCCGAACACTCCCTAAGGTATTCGGTCTTTATGGTATAAACCGGGCCTAAATAGTGCCCTTTGTAAGAAGCCGCTGGTGTCCAGGTACGTGCATTATTCTGACATGGCCACATGCCAAGACGCCAGCATCCTTCTCAATTGTACTAAGAATCCGAGGGATGTGTATCAACAAGAGACAGTAAAAAAGGTTGACACAGGGTCTTAATCTAAAAAGAATCCTTGGGGCGGGTCCCTGCTGCACGTCTGCGCCTGTGTCTCCGTTGTGCTGTATCCTGGACGGGTGTAGCACGATGGTCATCTGTAAAAGAGAGAAACTTAGGTGAAAAGTTGTCATGCAAAAAGGTAGGTTTGAAGAAACCATGTATAATTCAAGATGAGTAAAAATTGCCACTTGTCTGCGCGTGTTAAGCCCCTTGTATTTGTAATAGGGGTGTGGCTTATCAAACCTGTGTGAGTTACATATGGCTGCGCCGGACTCGTCTAACTGTGTCCGTGGTCTTGACGACCTATCAAATGCTTTAGCTGGTGAGGCCCTTTTTAGTGTGCGATTGCCAAGGCAGTCGCACTCTCTTCGGCGCGCAGGGATCGCTTAATATTTCCATTTACTATAATGATGCCACGTGGACCGGGCATCTTAGGCGTAAGGGAAGCGTAGTGCGGTATTGCATTAAAGAGAGCGCAAGCTTCACGTCCAAGTAGTGCTTGATAGCCACTTTGGAACGGAGCAATGTGGAATGTTAAATGTTTGCTATGGAAGTTATCGAGGAAGCCGAATATAACCTCTAGTAGTAGGGAGCCCGTGCACTGAGCCCCTGGGCCTGGCGTTACTCCTTTAAGGGTAGTATTGCTTAGGAAAATTTTCGTTGGGTCTATCCCCATTTTGCGGATTGTATCCTGGTATATCAGGTGTAAACTGCTACCACCGTCCATCATGACTCGTGTAAAGTGGTATTCGACAATTATTGGGTCTAATACCAGGGCAGCCCATCCTGCACGCCAGATACTTGCTGAGTAATCCCGATGGTCAAAAGTGATCGGTTGAAACGACCAGTGGCAGGACTCCGCGGTGATAGGCCCTTGGGCATATTTATCTGGGAGTGCCGCTTTGTTTCTCCCCTTTATCACGTGTAACACGTTTACTGTTTTGACTTCTGGTGGAAATTTTTCTTTGTTCCCCAGTGTCTTGCTTGAGAGGCTCATCCTCGTCTTCGTTTGGTGTATCTTCCCCCTTGTGTACGGCATTGAGCTTGCCGGACTGCTTGAAGACCCAACATTCTCTATGGGTATGATTGGCAGGTTTACCAGGGGTACTATGGATCTAACATACTTGGTCCAGAATTTTGTTTAGGCTGGACAGTTCGTCTCTGGCGCCTTTAGAGGGTGGCTTTTGCTGACTTGGCCGAGAGCTTTTGAATCCGGCGTTTACTGTCGTGCTCTTTGTGTTGTCTTCTTTATTCCGGCATTTATTATTGTTGTTGCGCCGTGATTTCCCGTTTCCATCTCTAACTTTGGATGTACTAGGGTCGCTGGTGCAGCATCTGGCTAGCCAACTATCCTCACCCGCGCAAAAGCGGGTCATGAGGGTTGTTAATGCTGCCATTGTTCTCAGCTTTTCTTGGCCGAGGTGTCTGGCAAGCCATTCGTCACGGACACTATGCTTAAAAGCTGCCAAGGCTTCAGCGTCCAAACAGTCGACTATTTGGTTCTTTTCAGTAAGGAACTTGTTCCAAAGCTTTCGGGCTGACTCTCCGGGCTGTTGAGTTATATGACTCAAATCATCCGCGTCCGGAGGTCGGACATAAGTCCCTTGAAAATTTGCCTGAAAAGCGTCTTCGAGCTCTTCCCAGCTTCCAATGGAGCTTTCGAGGAGGCTTTTAAGCCAGTGCCGAGCTGGCTCTTTGAGTTTGAGGGGTAAATACTTAATGGCATGGAGATCATCTCCTCGAGCCATATGGATATGGAGGATATAGTCCTCAATCCAGACCCCAGGGTCTGTTGTTCCATCATATGCCTCTATGTTTACGGGTTTGAATCCCTCTGGAAATTCATGGTCCAGTACCTCGTCGGTGAAACATAGGGGGTGTGCGGTACCCCTGTATCTGGGTGTACCGTAGTGTTCGGATGTTTGTTATGTTGCATCGTATGCTGGAGCTCGCCTGCGTGGTCCATAGATGGATCTGGTTGCGCCGTCCTTTTGATGCGAGCCCTCGCGTGGATCTCATATTGGCTTATGTGCGGCATTGCTTGCCGCTCTATGTTGGCAGTGAGGTCGTCTATCTGGCCAGGTGGCCGTTTTAATTTTTGGTTGCGGGGGATCTAAGGCCTCCTCATCGAATTCGGGTAGCAACTTCCGCTTCAGGTAGCTCTTGGCAGGGCGATTACCGCCGTACTTCGCTGCTGCGTTGAGTACTTTGCTCCATCTGATTCCGAGTGTGTCTTGTGCAGCCTTGAGTCTTTGCTTCTGCTTTTTTAGACTCCTCACGGTGGCAACAAGCCTTTGACGGGCATTCTGTTGCTCCAGGTGTCTGTCCAGTGTGAAGTCGTCCGGACTATTATTTTTGACAGAGTCAAGTTGTTCGGCTTGATCCTTCGTGTTGCCGTGGTCCAGCAATGGTTCCCCCTGCTCTAACGTTGGGTCTGTATGATCGTTGTTTCTGTCGAGGCGGGATTTGGAGCGGTGTTTACGCCGCCGCTTTGACTGCTTCTCGAGGGGACAACCCTTTGTTGCGTCCTTCCGTTCCTTGTTGTCATTTTCTTTTGGTGTGTTCACCATGTATACGTCATGTGGTGAAGTGGGCATCCAGTGCCCTGTGGGCAGTGGTTCCTCTGCATCTCCCGCATCGTCGTTCATACCGTCGATGTCTTCGGAGTCGAAGTCGAGCATGTCGGTTAAGTCATCGACAGTGGCTACTAAGTGGGTGGTGGGTGGGCCACGAATTTCTTTGTCATCCGCATCCCAGTCCTGCCGGACATAGTTCGGCCAGGATCCTCCTGACAAGGAGAGAGACCTTAATGAGTTCAGTATGTCACCAAAGGGCGAGTGCTAAAAAATATCCACGGAGGTAAACTCCATGATCGGCGCCTAATTGGATTCGATAGGAACGGGCGCAGGCGGTTCAGAGTCCGTGGCCGGAGAAGGATCCGACAGTTTAACAACACGGCTCTCATGCCAGGTAAGGTCGATGTTCGGCTCGATCGCCGCTAAGGGTAAGGCTTCCGTGGCGGGGTCCATCCACCCATCCGCGGAAGGTGCACCTGGCTCCGAATTGAGGGTCGGAGTGGCTGCCTATGCGATCTCCTGAACACTATCTGATGGTAGAGCTAAATCGTACTCATCGTGACTGCATGACGCACAAGGCAGAGGCTCGAATCTGTTGAGGATCAAGTCTCCACAGATATCGGCCGTGTAGTTTAAGCTTCCAAACCTGACCTGGTGGCCAGGGGTGTAACTTTCAATCTGCTCTAGATGGCCAAGCGAATTGGCCCGCAGTGCAAAGCCGCCGAACACGAAGATCTATCCGGGGAGAAAAGTCTCACCCTAGACTACATCGCCATCAATGATAGCAGGAGCCATCAAGCCTAACGGCGACGACACAGAGGAACTCTCAATGAAAGCACCAATGTCGGTGTCAAAACCGGCGGATCCCGGGTAGGGGGTCCCGAACTGTGCATCTAAGGCAGATGGTAGCAGGAGGCAGGGGACACGATGTTTTACCCAGGTTCGGGCCCTCTTGATGGAGGTAAAACCCTACGTCCTGCTTGATTAATATTGATTATATGGGTAGTACAAGAGTAGATCTACCACGAGATCAGAGAGGCTAAACCCTAGAAGCTAGCCTATGGTATGATTGTATGTTGTAGTTGTTGTTGTTCTATGGACTAAAACCCTCCAGTTTATATAGACACTGGAGAGGGTTAGGGTTACACAAGGTCGGCTACAAAGGAGGAGATATCCATATCCGTATTGCCTAGCTTGCCTTCCACGCCAAGTAGAGTCCCATCCGGACACGAGACGAAGTCTTCAATCTTGTATCTTCATAGTCTAACAGTACGGCCAATGGAGATAGTCCAGCTGTCCGGAGACCCCCTAATCCAGGACTCCCACAATGACATAAGACCGCTGATCCCAGTAGGCCCTGAGACTCCGGTTGATTCACAAAATCGGCCTGAGGATCGACTCCTAGCTTGGCAGAATACTTTGGGACACAAAAAGCGGTGTATAAATTCCTCGAGACTCGGGTTGGGTGCGACCGATCAACCTGAGGATCATAATCTCCTCAAAAGCTATATTGCACTTTAAATTTTCTGCATTGGATTGTCAATGCAGTAGCCCCCGAGACACTGGTCGGGTGGCAACACCATATCAGGGGATCGATACGCCCCTTTTAATATTAGTGAATGATAAGCCCGAAGCCCAGTAGCCCCCGAGCCTTAATGTGGGCACGGGTGGCTGAATTATGGATCGATATGCAGAGTAAAACCACAAATTATGTGTAATGGTTATACGTATCCAAGTACTTTACATCATTAATGCTCGGATCCGCATTGTACAAAACTTTGTTGACCGACCATCAGCTTCAACCTCCTCGGCCAGAAGCCAAGGAGTGTTTGTCCTACTTTATAAAGCCGTTATCAGGGCAAAGATTTATGGAGAAAAGGCAATCCATCCATACGGTTTTATAAACAAAGGTACGTGGAGAGATATGTTATATTACTTAAGGTAAGAAACATCTTCCAAGGAAAATAGTCCCGCTATCGGTTCCTTTCTTTGGGTCATCATGCGTATCATGATCATGAAACCTCACCTCCGATCAATGTGGGAGGAAAATATTGAGGATTTAGTTCGGGGAAAGTTCTCGAACTCTATGGTATTCATGAACCAAATTTTTTACTTCCGTCGTTTGCCAACCAATGTGATCCTTTAAGATCACTAGCTTTCGGCTTCACCTAGTCTGAGGTACTAACTCGGATGACCCGGTAGTAACTACCACAGAGGTGCTCCCTTTACCGCCTAGCCGAAAAATCGGGAACGTAGGGGTAAGCATAGGAGCCAAGCAACCTATTGTCGGTGTCAAAACCGGCGGATCTCGGGTAGGGGGTCCCGAACTGTGCGTCTAGGCCAGATGGTAACATGGGGCAGGGGACACGAAGTTTTACCCAGGTTCGGGCCCTCTTGATGGAGGTAAAACCCTACGTCCTGCTTGATTAATATTGATGATATGGGTAGTACAAGAGTAGATCTACCACGAGATCAGAGAGGCTAAACCCTAGAAGCTAGCCTATGGTATGATTGTATGTTGTGATTGTTGTCCTACGGACTAAAACCATTCGGTTTATATAGACACCGGAGAGGGTTAGGGTTACACAAGGTCGGTTACAAAGGAGGAGATATCCATATGCATATTTCCTAGCTTGCCTTCCACGCCAAGTAGAGTTCCATCCGGACACGAGACGATGTCTCAATCTTGTATCTTCATAGTCTAACAGTCCGGCCAATGGAGATAGTCCGGCTGTCCGGAGACCCCCTAATCCAGGACTCCCTCAGTAGCCCCTGAACCAGGCTTCAATGATGATGAGTCCGGCATGCAGTATTGTCTTCGACATTTCAAGGCGGGTTCCTTCTCCGAATACACCACAGAAGAATTTGAATACGAGGGTAGTGTCCGACCTTGCAAAATAAGTTCCACATTCCACCATATAGAGGATAATGTTTTCGCAGATCTAATTTGCTGGCTTGTTTTGGCAACACGACGTTATGTCATGGCCCGGTGATTATTCGAACCGTTTCTTTTAACCAGCCCCGCACATAACGCGAGGCAGTTTTTCGACACGTCTTGTCAAAGCAGAGATCGTGTCCCCTTATTACGGGATTCTCATCAATACGGGCATGGGTAACCCAACCGCGCCATCAATTGCGGCGCTGGGGGATAAGCGAGTTTTACCAGGCAAGTGGGGACGCTTAGTTTTGTCTGCCCATATAAAGGGATAAGGATTCACCTTTCTATCCACGCCTTCTTCCTCCTTTGCTCATCCGCTCCCGCACACTCGAGCTCTAGCGCCCAAGTCCTCACTTCCATCTCAACCTTCTCCAACCATGTCTGGAGCGGGAGGCAAGTGGATGGTCTCCTCCATCACGGAGGGAGACGTTAAGAAATTGAGGAGAGCCGGATACCTGCCCGACGACATCGCGCACCGGCTCCCAGATGAGGGGCAGCTCATCCCCACCCCCAGGCCCCATGAGAGGGTGGTATTCCTCACCCATTTCCTCTGCGGACTGGGATTCCCTCTCCATCCCTTCGTTCGGGGACTCATGTTTTATTACGGCCTGGATTTCCACGATCTGGCCCCGAACTTCATCCTCAACATCTCGGCGTTTATCGTCATGTGTGTGGCCTTCCTCCGCATCAAGCCCCACTTCGGCTTATGGCTGAAGACCTTCAATGTCAAGCCGAAGGTGGTGGGCGGCCGCCAGGCGGAGTGCGGAGGCGCCATGGTGGGCAAGATGCCCAACATAACATGGCTCGAGGGCTCCTTTGTGGAAACCATAAAGGGGTGGCAATTGGGGTGGTTCTATATCACCGAGCCGCGCGACCCCGCATGGGTAGCGGCCCTTGAGTTCCGATCTAGCATCCCCATGCGGCTCACCTCCTGGAAAGAGAAGGGCCTGTCCTAGGGTAATTCAAAAGAGCTGACCGGACTCCAGACATGTATTCAAAACATGGTGGACAAGAAGCTCAAGCTCGTCAACATAGTCCAGGTTATTCTCATCCGCCGGATACTCCCGTGCCAACAACGGGAGTTCACCTTGTGGGAGTTCAACCCGGCGCAGCACCGAACTCTGAACAGGCTCTTCGACACGACTCATGAAGATGCCTGGAGGGTGCTGTTCAAGAGCGCCGAGGTCCCTTCCCCCATTACCGAGGATCGCGGATTCAGCATGAAGCGCCAAGCCAGTGCGGTAAGCTGTTTTACCTTTCACAGGATACTTGTTTTTTTATATAGATTGACTCTATGCGGGGTCTAAACTCCCGTGCCTTTGACAGGACTGGCAGAAGATGGCCGGACAGATCGACTGTTTGGCTTCTTTGCCCGAAGGCCCCGCAGAAGCCCTTCTGGCGAAGATGTTGACTCTGGCCCCTTATAAGGTGCCGGAGAAGACCAAGAAGGCCAAGGGAGCTCGAAAGAGTTCCTGACGCCAGGCGTCGTCGGACTCACCGTCCATGACTCTGCGGTGCACTCTTCCCCCGAAGACGAGGAAGAGGAAGAAGAGGCTCCCCCACCGACTGGGGAAGACAAGAAAAGGAAGGCCGCCCAAACTGGGGAGGCCGAAGGGTCCAAGAAGGGAAGGACTCTCCTTCCGGACAGCTCCACCACCACCGACGAAAGTGAAGACGAGTGGTTGCCCAGGGCCAAGCCCCCGGGGAGATTGTAAGTATTCGGATACCAAAGTTACCCATAGGATTCCTTTGTCGCACTACTTTTCCTAACACCGAACTCAATTGTGCAGGCCGCCCCGAGCCAATATCGAGGTATCATCGGACGGCTCCCTGGGCTCATCGGACATGGATAGCGATCCAGTCACGACCATCACCTCCCCTCATCTAGCCGATGACGCCGAGGTGTTGTCTCAAGAGGCACCAGATCGAGGGGGGACAGTCCCAGAGGCGCCTCAAGGCGACCTTCCGGACTCCGGGAGCCGAGGGGACCGGGTCCCAGAGAGCTCCGAGTTCGGCCCTTAGCCGAACACCGCGCCGGACCCTCCAACGGTTCCAAGCTCGGGCAGGCGGTCCCCTTCTAAGAGGGGCAAAACGCCTATGCCGGTGACCTCTGCCCATCCAGAGGCACAAGACAACCTGCTGGAAGCGCTTCGCAGCGCTTCCATCGACGAGGAGGACCGCACCATCATGAGTGCGGTGATCCAGAAGGTTCAGTCCGCCAAGAGCGGATTGATTGAAGCCTGTGCCAGCCTTCTAACAGGCTTCAAGGTAAATGTGTTAAAATGTAGTAGAAGTATTACCGCATAGACAGTAGCCCCTGATGCTTTGTTCGGTATTCACAAAGAAAAGCCGAATAGAGGATCAAATAATATCGCAGGAGTCTAATATAAGTATGTCAATATGCATATGCAGGCTTCTCTGCTGGCGTCCACCGCACTAACTGCGGAGGTCGCCGTACTGAAGCAGGACCTTGATGGGTCCAAGAAATACCTCGGCCTTGTCAAGAGGCAGCTCGAGGAGAACGAGGGTAAGTAATACCCCTTCTATAGATATATGTATATATAAAAAAGGACGCGATTGCAAAATGGCAGGATCATTGTATGTTTTGCCAGGGCCACGACCGAGGTGGCGACCCTGAAGCAAGTGCTGACCAAGACCGAAGATACTGCGGCCAAGGAGTGCACCGAGCGAGAGAGGCACGATGCTCGGGTGGGTGAGGTGCAGCAAGAGCTCCAGGCTCTCGTGACGAAGCACGAGGCGTTGGAGCTTGACTTGAAGACGTGAGAGTCTGAGCTTGCCGCGACCCGTGAGAGCGTGAAGAGTGCCAAGGCCGAGGCCCAGAAGGCCCTTCAGGAGATCGACGCGATGAAGAAGATAGCGGCGGGTAAGGCTTTCTATATGCAAAGCAAGCATGTAAAAGTGAATTACCGATTACTTACCCGAATCCGGAGCTCTTCAGGAGCATCCGCAGATTTGCCCCACAGTGTGTCCGATGCCGCACAATTTTACCAGGCCGAGGATGGAAGCTCGACGGAGAAGCTGTTCTGGTCTCAGTATGCTGAGGCCGAACATCCGGTGCCAATGAGCGACCAACTGAAGCAGATGGTCGAGCTACATAAGGCGGCCGATCAGGCCATGAAGGGCTTCATGGTCCGGTTGTGGCCTGGTGACGCCGTTCCGAACAGCTTCTTCGGCCTGGTGAGGCGGCTTGTGCATGCCTGCCCACGGCTGGAGGTCGTCAAGCGATCCGTCTGCATTGAAGGTGCACGCCGGGCTTCGCCCGTGTAAAAATGCAGTGGGTCAAGCTAGACGCCATGAAGCTGATCAAGGAGGGGCCGCCGGAGGGCAAGGAGCACCGCCACCCCGAGATGTATTACGAGGGTGTTCTGCCGGGTGCCCGTCTTATCGCGGATGAGTGTTCGAAAGATGTAATATTTGAGTAAACTTGCTTGTTTTATCCTGTATTTATGAAAACTTGTTTCATATTCGCTATGCAACGCTTGTTAGAATTTAAAATATTACCTTCTGTTTGGCTGTTTATCCAATCTGAGAGATGGCTAGTCCTCGGCTTCTGCCCCCATGCCACGAGTGCTGGGGTGTTCGGGATAAACCTGAGCACTCTTGTTCCCATGTTTGGGTCCTTCGAGGGAGGTGCTCAGCACAACGAACAAGGCAACCAGACTAATAATGCTTTATCACTCTCACTTAGCCATAGAATTCTATAATTTTAAATTTTGGCGAAGCCCCTGGTATTCGGAAGGCCGAATTCGGGGCGCGATACACGCCTGTAAGCCGGACAGAGCCGTCCCTTCGCCCTAAGCGGCATAAGTCGTTAGGGACTCGAAAAACCTCGCCGAACAGCGACCAATCTCTTGCCTTATCATGACAGTCAGTTTTAGCTTTCTCTACTGAGGTGCTCAGCCCGACAGAACCGGGGCACAATCGTAGTAGTTCTCCTAGCGCTACCTTAGCCGATAGAGCGGAACGTAAGGTAGCAAAACATAGGAGCCGGGCAAACCCAACATTTGACCAAAGACATGATTCGGAGCTGATGCATATAATGCTATAAGTTCGGGGTGCCGCACTTGTGAAAGTGTTCAGACTTTTCACACCGCATTGTGGGGTACATAAGCCCCTGGTGTATTGGCCGTACCAGAGAGTATGGTTGCAAGGCATCATTAATGAACACATAGATATATATATATATATATAACAAGAATGCAATAATAGTCGTAATGTCATGCATTGTTTTATTGAAAAATTGCATTAAAGCAGGGTGATACAGATAGTGCGATAAGCAAAAGAGTAGGATTATGTCCCTTCCAAGGGCGAGCTGAGGAATGATATGAAATCTAAATCAACCTGGGAGTTCCGTTGTATAACATAGCTGTCTGCCTCCTTGGTTGCGATATCATGTGTTCGGCAATATAGCTGCCGGATAGTGTTTCCAGAGATTAAGGTCCTGAAAGAAAAAGAAAAATAACCAAACAGGAAGCCCTTAGTGCGGTTTAGGCCGCATTTTGGGGCGTGCCGCAGTTGTGCCCCCATCCCCACCTGTGTCCATGGTATTTTTAATGCGTAATTATGTATGTGCGGCACGAATATCGTCGTTGGGCTGGGATTGGGGTGGCCGCCGTATTGCTACGCGAGCTCAGATCGCGCCAGGCGGTCTATTTGCCGATTGCCCCGAGGGCGCTTGAAGGTGTCCGAGCTTTGAAACGCCGAACTGGTAGATTGCCTTGAGAGGCTGCTTTGTGCTTCTGCTGCGAGGGCCACGGTGTGCTCCTCTGTTCGGAGAGAGCGCTCTGTGTTTGCATTGACTGTAATAACTCTGCGAGGTCCTGGCATCTTGAGCTTGAGGTATGCATAATGCGGTACCGCATTGAATCTAGCAAATGCGGTTCGTCCGAGCAGCGCGTGATAACCACTGCGGAATGGGACTATATCGATGATTAACTCTTCACTTCGGAAGTTATCCGGGGATCCGAAGACCACTTCCAGTGTAATTGAGCCTGTGCAATGGGCCTCTACGCCTGGAATGACGCCCTTAAAGGTCGTTTTTGTGGGTTTGATACTTGAGGGGTCTATACCCATTTTGCGCACTATGTCCTGATAAAGCAGGTTCAGGCTGCTACCGCCGTCCATAAGGACTTGAGTGAGGTGAAATCCGTCGATGATTGGGTCTAGAACCAGTGCGGCGAATCCGCCATGACGGATACTAGTGGGGTGGTCCCTGCGATCGAAGGTGATCGGACAGGAGGACCAAGGGTTGAACTTTGGGGCGACTGGCTCCAATGCATATACGTCCCTGAGCGCATGCTTCCGCTCCCTCTTGGGGATGTGGGTTGCGTATATCATGTTCACCATCCGCACTTGCGGGGGAAACCTCTTCTGTCCTCCAGTGTGCGGCTGCCGGGGCTCCTCCTTGTCATCGCTATGCGCCCCCTTGTCGTTGTTTTCGGCAATTAACTTGTCGGCCTGCTTGAACACCCAACAATCCCTGTTGGTGTGATTGGCTGGCTTGTCTGGGGTGCCGTGTATTTGACACGAGCGATCGAGTATATGGTCCAAGCTGGACGGACCCGGCATACTTTGTTTGAACGGCTTTTTCCGCTGACCGGGTTTAGAGCCTTTGAATCCGGCATTGACTGCTGTATCCTCAGTATTTTCACTGTTAATGCGGCGCTTATGCTTGTTGCGACGTGACCTGCTATTGCCGTCTTTGGTATCTGAGGTACCATGGTTCTTTGATATGTTATTACTGCGAGCCAGCCAGCTGTCTTCTCCCGCACAAAAGCGGGTCATGAGCGTCGTGAGAGCTGCCATAGATTTCGGCTTTTCCTGACCAAGGTGCCGGGCTAGCCACTCATCTCGGATGTTGTGCTTGAAAGCTGCTAAGGCCTCCGCATCCGGACAGTCAACGATTTGATTTTTCTTTGTGAGGAATCGAGTCCAGAATTGCATGGCCGACTCTTTTGGCTGCTGAATTATGTGGCTTAGATCATCGGCGTCTGGTGGTCGCACATAAGTGCCCTGAAAGTTGTCGAGGAATGCGGCTTCCAGATCTTCCCAACATCTAATGGAGTCCGCTGGAAAGCTATTAAGCCAATGCCGCGCTGGTCCTTTGAGCTTTAGTGGGATGTATTTGATGGCATGTAAGTCATCACCGCGGGCCATGTGGATGTGGAGGAGGAAGTCCTCAATCCATACTACGGGATCTGTTGTGCCGTCGTATGATTCAATGTTTACAGGTTTGAAACCTTCTGGGAATTGATGTTCCATTACTTCGTCTGTGAAGCATAAGGGGTGTGCGGTGCCTCTGTATTGGGCTATATCTCGACGCAGCTCGAATGGGTCTTGCCCGCTGTGTTCGGCCCAGCCGGATTTGCTTTTGCTGTATTTGGCGTGACGTTTATCGTCTCGCAGAGTGGTGCGCCCTCATGATCCGTAGATTGATCTTGAATGCTTTTCTTTGTCCTCCAATATGTCTCGCAGGTCTGGCGTATCTCCCCATGCCTTTTTATTTGAATGGCGTTGGGGTGGAGGCTGAGCTTTTGGCTGGAATGTCTCTCTATCGCGGCCACGAGGTGGCCGATCAGCCATATCATACGCTTCTTCCTCCAGTCGGGGTAGTAACCTACGCCTTGGGTAACTCTTGGAGGGGCGCTTGAGTTTATAGTTCTCGGCTGCTAGGACTTCAGTCCATTTGTCAGCTAGCAGATCTTGATCAGCTTGAAGCTGCTACTGCTTTTTCTTCAGGCTATTTGCCGTGGCCATAAGCCGGCGCTTGAAGCGCTCTTGTTCGACGGGATCCTTTGGGACGGTGAATTCATTGTCGCCGAGGCTTGCCTCGTCTTCGGAGGGGGGCATGTAATTGTCAAACTCCTCCTCTCCGCCAGCCGCTCTCTCAGGAGAGCTGGCTCCTTCATCCTCCTGCTCTAAATCTTGCTGGAGGGGATTGTTGTTGTCTTCGGCGCTATCCGGAGTGTTATTATCTCCTGTGCCATTATCACCACTTTTGCTTTGGCGGGACTTAGAGCGGCACCGCTGACGTCGGCGCTTGGGTTGCTTCTTGGAGGGGTCATCCTTCGCTATCTCGTCGCCATTGCCCTCGTTGGGTGTATCCACCATGTATATGTCATATGACGAGGTGGCTTTCTAATGCCCTATAGGCGTTGGTTCGTGTTCGTCTCCTACATCGTCGTCCATACCGTCGATGTCTTCGAAGTCGAAGTCGAGCATGTTGGTTAAATCATCGATAGTGGATACGAAGTGGGTGGTGGGTGGGCATTGAATTTCTTTGTCTTCCGCATCCCAATCCTATTGGCCATAATCCCGCCAGGGCTCTCTTGACAAAGAGAGAGTCCTTAGTGAATTCAAAATGTCACCGAGGGGCGAGTGCTGAAAGATATCCGCGGCGGTGAATTCCATGATCGGCGCCCAATCGGATTCGATTGGCAGGGGCATGGACTGTTTGGAGTCCGGTAAAGAGTCCGGCACCTTGGAGTCACGGGCTGCGCAGAGGTTTATGCTAGTGTTTGGCTCGATCGCCGTCGAGACTGCAGCCCCTGAGGTGGTGTCTAGCCACTCATCCTCGATTGGCGCAGTTTGCTCCGAGCTAAGGGTCGGAGCAGATGCGGGCGCGACCTCTGGGGTACTGTTCGGCGGTAGAGCTAGGTCATACCCATCGCGATAGTGGGGCGTGCCCGGCTGTGGCTCGAATCCGTCGAAGATCAAGTCTCCGCAGAAGTCGGCCTTGTAGTTCAAACTTCCAAATCTGACCTGATGGCCAGGGGCGTAGCTTTCAATCTGCTCCAGATGGCCAAGCGAATTAGCCCGCAGTGCAAAGCCGCCGAATACGAAGATCTGTCCGGGGAGAAAAGTCTCACCATGGACCGCATCACTATCGATGATAGTAGGAGCCATCATGCCTAACAGGGACGACACAGAGGAACTCTCAATGAGAGCACCAATGTTGGTGTCAAAACCGGCGGATCTCGGGTAGGGGGTCCCGAACTGTGCGTCTAGGCCGAATGGTAACAGGAGGCAGGGGACACGAAGTTTTACCCAGGTTCGGGCCCTCTTGATGGAGGTAAAACCCTACGTCCTGCTTGATTAATATTGATGATATGTGTAGTACAAGAGTAGATCTACCACGAGATCAAAGAGGCTAAACCCTAGAAGCAAGCCTATGTTATGATTGTATGTTGTGATTGTTGTCCTACAGACTAAAACCCTTCGGTTTATATAGACACCGAAGAGGGTTAGGGTTACACAAGGTCGGTTACAAAGGAGGAGATATCCATATGCGTATTTCCTAGCTTGCCTTCCACGCCAAGTAGAGTTCCATCCGGACACGAAACGAAGTCTTCAATCTTGTATCTTCATAGTCTAACAGTCCGGCCAATGGAGATAGTCCGGCTGTCCGGAGACCCCCTAATCCAGGACTCCCTCACCTAGCTTGGCCAAAATCTTAAGTCAAATTGATGCATGTTTATGTCTTTATAATGATGATTACGGAAGGTAGCCCTCGTATATAAAATACGAACGTTGATAATATATTTATTTTGACTCCGTTGCGACCGTTTATCACTTGAAAGTGGCCCATCGTCAACTTCTACCCCTTTGTAGATACTATGCAGGGTGTCTCCACAATAACAAGACAACCCTTAGCCGACGTCTCGGTGCCCGAAGGCGGTTGTGTTAGCGGAAACAAGGAAATCAGATATGCGGGCTTTATAACTTTCACTTAGTCATAAGAGCTTTAAACTGGGGAAGCTAGCTATGAGCCCCCGGTTAGTGTTCGGCGACATCCGAGGTCAAGCCATAAACACTTCGGCCAATGTTATGAACGGCCCGTCATTTAACATAGTCATCAGATCGCTGACCAGTTTACGCTTATTGTGACTGTCAGTTTTCGGCTTTCTCCACTGAGGTGCTTAACCATGCGAGCTGGAAGCATAATCGCAGTGGTTCTCCCTTTGCACACCTAGCCGAACAAAGCGGAACGTAGGGGGCAAGCACAGGAGCTGGACAACCCAACTATTTGACCGAAGACACAATTTGAAACTGATGCATATATAGAAATATCTGAGAATGTTTTTGCCGAATCTCTAAAGGTGTCCGGCGTTGCACCGCGAGACTTATGCTAAAAACACACACATAGTTTAAAAGTGCCATAAGCTTGGAAAACCAAAAAATGTCAGTAAAAACTTGACGTCCGAACAAGATCAAGTGTTCGGTGCCAATCTGAAAATTGGAAAAAAAGTGTGCCTCTATCGTGCTTTAACATGACACACCCGATCTCAGAGCAGGAAGCCCGTGGGGGATTTCCGCGGTCAGGTATCTGGCCACCCGAAGCTTTGCGATATCCTCCTCTGTAATGGAGGAGGCCACCCATCGACCTTGAGGGCTGTGTCCGCACATGATGTGGAAGCTTCGAGCAATGGAGTCGAACCTTGGGTGCTAGAACTTGAGGTTGGAAAGGATAAGGAGAGGTTTGGCGTAAAAAGACGGCCCTTGGTTCCTTTATAAAGGCACTGGGTATTGAACGCCTCCTCCTGAGCCTGAAGACTTGCCTATGCCTAAGGAATCTTTCCAACAGAACGGTTGGGTTTCCCACACTCGTATTGATGAGAATCCCGTAGTAAGGGGACACGATCTCTGCTTCGACAGGACGTGCCAATAACAACCATGCCTCGAAACATGGAACAGTGGGATAGGAAATGGTTCAAAATAAATAACAGGGTGAGCGTGATGTCATGTTATAAAAATTATCAGCAGATTGGACTCGTAAAATACTATACTCTACGGCTGTGGTACTTGGGTTGCAGGTCCAGACACTGACGTTTTGTCCAAAGACTATCCTGAAGTATTCGGAAAGGGGATCCCGCCTTGCAATGCCGAAGACAATTTGCCCGCTGGACACCTCATCATTGAAGCCTGGTTCAGCGGCTACTGAGGGAGTCATGGACTAAGGGGTCCTTGGGTGTCACATCCCTAGTTCTGGTATGATCCTAGGCTTGATTTGCGCATCATGTTTAAATTTCAAATGAAATTGAAATGGGGATATTTCAAACCCTAGCACCAAAGCAAATTCAAATAGGTTCAATTTTAAAATGGAATTTCAATAAACCCAAAATGCTCTTCAAAAATGTTCATGGTCTTTGGAAAATGTTGCAAGCAACAACCAGAGGTGATGCACATTTTTGCTAAACATTTTGGATTTTTGAATGAACCCATATGTATTTGAATTGGAGCTGTTTAAAATAATATAAATATTTTAGAGGCTCCAAAAATGTTGGGATTTGGTGAGGGCCTCTGGTATATTATAACTAGTGGTCACAAGGAATCTCAACATTTTTACGTTTGTGCTAGTATTTATTTTAAGTCAAAACAAATCTCAGAAATAGAAAAAGAAAACAAAAAATAGAAAACACTTACCTGAGGCCTAGCTTACCTGGCACCCCCAGCCGGCCCAGCAGAGGCCCAGCCCACTGGCCTCTGCCAGTCACCACTTACCTCCTGCCACGAGGACGCCGAGCGCGTGGCCGACGCACGCTGGCGCACGCCCGGCCACCTCCTGCTTCCCGCCGCTGCCTCGACGCCCAGGACGACGCCACGCGGTCTCCCCGACCCCCCTCTCACTCCCTTTCGCTCCTCCCCCTCCTCTGCCCTCTCCCCGCAGCACACCCTAGCGTGCTCGTCGCCGCCGCTCGCTGCCACCGTGTCCACCGTCCACCACTCACCTCGTTGACGCGTCCGGAAGAACCGCAACACCGCCCACGTTCCCTCCACCGACTCACGCCTCGCAGGAGGCCCTGCTTCATCGTCTTCGCTGTCATCTTCGACCTCGGGCACCCAAGCCCCTCGCCGTCGATTCGCGCCATCATGGACGTCCCCGAGCCCACTGACCTACTCCGCCGCCTCCCTATGAGCTCCTGCTCCCAACCCCTCTCTCCCCGCCGTCGAATCCCTCCTCTAGCCCCCCTGGCCACCACAGCCGAAGCTCACCTTCCCATGTACCATAGCGAGTAGCCGATCCTGTCCAAGCTCCGGCCGCCGCCAGGAGCTCGCTTACGGCGAACTCCGGCCATCCGGCGCCCTCCTGTTGGTCTCCCCGGATGCGCACGGGCACGAGCTTCCTTCTGGTGCCCCTGACGCGTCGACCCGTGGCCTCCGATGAGTTCCGAGCGGGCTCCGCCGTTGCTCGAGGTCGTCGCCGGCCGAACTCTGGTGAGGCTGACGTGGCTGTCATTAGCGCTAATCCCATAGCCTAATCCACCCCACCAGCCGCTGACAGTGGGCCCCAGGGCCAAGTCAAACCTTGGTCAGTGCGGGTTTGACCCGGGCTTAACCACTGTGTCACTGACGTGTGGCCCCCACACGTCAAGTTTGACCCAGGTTGACTGCTGACACAGTGCTGACCTCAAACTGATGCAATAATTGATTTCTGGAATTATTTTAACTCAGGACATTCCAGAATATTGCTTAAACTTAAAAAATTCATATTAATTCATCGGTAGCTCAGAATGAAATAATTTAAATATGAAAAATTATCAGAAAAATGCAAGGAATCCATTTACGCCAGTTCCATGCATGAAAAACCAACTTATACATGCTGTATAAGTGAAAACATAATATGGGCATTTTAAATGCTTCATTTTGCATTGCATTTGAATCTTTGATTCAAATGGGATTCAACCAACTTGGTAGCATCTTGCATTAGCCCAAACACTAGCATTTGCACATGTCATGTTCATGCATCAATTTGTTGCATTTGTTTGTGTGTTGATCGCCGGCACCGTTTCTTCTCGATAGGTTCCACTCCGGAAGGTGTTCCCGAGTACCTGTTAGAGGAGCCGTACCCCTTCGTCGTTCTATCAGGCAAGCAACCCCCCTTGAGCATTTTGATAAATCCCACTCTCTCGCTCCTGCTCCTTATACTGCATTAGGACAACAACGATTCAAACTGCTACTTTCTGCTACGGTAGTTGAACCCATTCCTCTGCATGACCTGCCATTGCCACAGTAAATAGTTGAAACCCACTAGCATGAGTAGGAGTTGCTTGAGCCTTGATGTGCCTACTCATCCATGCTTGATTTCTTCATGCCAGCTATGCTTAGAGTTGTGTCAGGTCTGATTCATCAGGAATGAATCGGAGTGGTGAACATGTCCTACCGACAAAGGCTAAGTGTGTGAACATGTTTTGGTAAAGGTAGCGATGAGAGGCCATGTAGGAGTACATGGTGGGTTGTCTCATTGGAACCGTCCCTAAGCACTGAGTTCTGTGTATGTTATCCAAGTCCAGTTACTACCACACATTGGGTTCTGGTTATCTGGCCCCTCTCGGCTTATTAATCCACTTGATCTCTGTCCAGGAGTTGCAACTAGTTTCTAGCATTTGTAGGTAGTGCTATTTGTCTACCAGGTGGTGTCCGACGGGACGGGCTTGGGACATACTAGGCACCGTGGCACGGTGTACCAAGTGGCACCCGGGTGGTGGGCTTGGGAACCCTGCACACATCGTTTGGGGCCGTGAGCGACACCCCGGCCGGATCTCCTTGCGGATGGAACCCGAATAGGCGATAAACCTGGATGAGAGACACGTGTGGTTAGTCAGGTCGTGGCCGACACCCTCGGCCGGCTTCCGCTTGAAGGTTTCCGAGGTACATGACCTGTACAGGGCTATAAGTGGCGAGAGCGTGTGTGAAGAAGTACACCCCTGCAGGTTTAACATTATCTATTCGAATAGCCATTTTCCTCGGATATGGAAACTTGGAGGACTTATGTAGTACATAGACAACTTGAAGTGGATACTCTAAAATCCGCAAGATGAGCGTGAGTGCTATGGATGGCCTTCTCGTAGGGTGACGGGAACGGATCCATAGTGGAGTATTGATATGGTGAATATGTGGACTCGTGTGCGTCTTCTCACCTCAAAGAAGTTTCTGATACTCGTAGTATTGGTTAGCCACTGAGTCAAAGCTGGCTTGCTGCTATTAACTCCTCCACCCCCCTTGTTGATAATGTTGCATATGTAGATAGTTCTGATGTAAGACTTGCTGAGTACCTTTGTACTCACGTTTGCTTATTTATGTTTTGCAGTTGGTTACACTAGTGACTTCGACAAGTAGCTTGTATCCCAGCTACGATCTTGTACCCTTGGGAGGGTCGTGTTTAGTCAGGCTTCTTAGTCTTTTTCTTTTGTAGTTGTCTGTCCTCAGACATGTAATGCTTCTGTTGCTTGTATGCTCTGATTGATGGGTCATGAGACCCCTGTTTGTATTGAATGCTATGTGGCTCTTTTGGGCCTTTATCTATATGAGTTTGAGTTATGTTGTGATGCCATGTTGTACAACACATACTTGCATGTTATGCGTACGTGTAACATGTATTGCTATGTGTGGGATCCGACAACCTAGTTGTTTACCTCTGGTAGCCTCTCTTATGGGGAAATGTAGTCTTGTGCTTCCATGAGCCATAGTAGTCCGCTACAGCCTGGTTCACCGGAGTCCTGCTAGCCCAGCACTACTGCTCCGGAACACTTGACTGGCCGGCATGTGATTCACTTTGTTCCTATGTCTGTCCCTTCGGGTAAATGTCACGCGGTGACATCCGGAGTCTGCCTAGCCTGCTATAGCCCATGTTCCCGGAGTCCTGTTAGTCCAGTGCTACAACCCGGATTCATACGCTGTTGACCGACATGCTCGAGGTTGATTCATGTATGCCTGTCCCTGTAAGTTAGTGCTACTTTGGGTTCACGACTAGTCATGTCGGCCCGGGTTCTCTGTCATATGGATGCTAGCGACACTATCATATACGTGAGCCAAAAGGCACAAACGGTCTCGGGCCAGGTAAGGTGGCACCCGTGGGAGTACCGTGCATGAGGCCGCAAAGTGATATGAAGTGTTACATGCTAGATCGGTGTGACTTAGGATCGGGGTCCCGACAACGTTGGTATCAGAGCCTGACTGACTGTAGGATTACCAAGCCAAACTGGTCGAAGTTGAGTCTAGAAATGCTTTAGTTATATAAGGGAATTGATTGTGGAAGGGAACGTAAGGCTCTTTTTATTCCTTTACCTCATGTCATTCTTTCTGAGTCAGCCTCTTCTTTTCTACGAGGGTTAAGGCCTAGGCTTCTCCTCTATATCTCAGGATGACGTGTTACTAAATTGTAAAGTCTTAGGATTGTTGGGTTGTGCCTGCGTACAGTTCTACTACTTCCGTGTGTCCTCCGTTTGACCCAGAACCTTGATATTATGATGCTGGTTGATTATGCTATTCCTTTAATGAATGTCTCAAAAATCCTTTTGAGCATTTCCAGCCGTTATGCTGCCGAAATTGTCCCAGGATTTCTAGAGTTTCCAATGCTTTTGCATTACATTCCGCATCCTTATGTCGATGCTAATTCCATCCTTGTTTCCTTGGTTTCTGTGCCAGGATGTCGTCTGCTCACCGAGGTTCAGTTGCTCATAGCAAGAACCACGGAGATGGTAGGGACGAGGATCCTCCTGACCAGCCTTTGATGGCAGAGTTCTTGTTAGCATCCGAGAGGAACAAGCGTGAGACTAACCGCTTGCTGGCACAGATTGAGCAGAACACCACACATCAGCATAAGAAGTTGGTTTCCATCACCGACTTCATTGGTCTGAAACCACCCACCTTCCATCATAACATTGAGCCACTCAATGCAGATGACTGGCTCCGAAGCATCACTCACATGTTGCTTTCTGCGACGTGGCTGAAGGTGACAAGGTCACCTATGCTACCTATCACCTGGAAGGTCCTGGTAGTATTTGGTGGCAGAGCTATGAGGCTATGCTTCCAGCTGGCCAGATTCCTATGTGGAAGGATTTCACCGAGGCTTTTCGTGAGCACCACATTCCTCAAGCTCTCATTGACCGCAAGAGGGAAGAGTTCTGTAGTTTTACCCAGGGTAAGCTTCCTGTTGATGCTTACAGTAGAGAGTTTGGAAGCCTCGCCCGCTATGCTACAGAAGAAGTGTCCACGAACGCTATGAAGCAGGTTAGGTTCCGGAAGGGTCTCAACCCTAAGTTGAGTCGTGATCTCCACCTGCATCATTGTGATAATCTCCAGGCTCTTGTGAACAAGGCCATTAATGTAGAGATAGCTCAGCTCAGTTACGAGGAGTCTCATAAGCACAACCGTGATCTGGGTTCTTCCTCCCGCTCTGGCTCTCAGAAGCGACGGATTTGGATTCCGAACTCAGCTCTTCCACCTTGATATGCACCGAGGCCATCTGATGTGGCACCTCACCCAACTCAGCAACGTGCTCCACCCAGGCCTATTAGTGGACCACTTGCCAATGTAGGTCCTCGTCCTACCTCAGGAACTTGCTTCACCTGCGGAGAACCAGGACACTATGCACGTGGCTGCCCTCAGTCCAGTTATACTCCACCCCAGTCTGAGAGGTCTGTTGGCCGTGAAAAGCCATCAGTCAAGATGATCAGTACCAAGCCAGCCTCCGTTGAATGAGCATGTGTGCACCATGTCTCAGCTACAGAAGCTCAAGATGATCCCGACGTCGTACTGGGTACGCTTCTTGTCAATTGTCACCCAGCTTCAGTTCTATTCGATACTGGAGCATCCCACTCCTTCATATCCGAAGGTTACGCTCGGTTGCACGGCATGTCATTTTGTAATATGCCGACTCCACTAATAATCCAGACTCCTGGTTCCAAATGGCAAACCTCCAAGGTAAGCCATGGTAACGAAATCCTTGTTGACAGACTGGTATTCCTTGCTTCTTTGATATCTCTCAAGTCTTCAGATATTAACATCATCTTGGGTATAGACTGGATGGAAGCTCATCATGCCAAGATCGATTGTTACACCAGATCTGTTCAACTTACACATCCATCTGGCAAAATAGTCACTGTCTCCACTAGAGTTGCAAGGCGTCAACTCTATTCTCGTAATGTCAGCCCTCTTCCAGACCTTGAAGATATTCCGGTAGTCCGTGACTTCCTGGATGTTTTTCCCGAAGAACAGCCAGGTGTTCCACCTGACAGAGATGTAGAGTTTGTCATAGAACTTATCCCAGGAACTGTTCCAATCTCTAGGAGAACATACAAGATGGCACCTTTGGAGTTAGCCGAGCTTAAGAAACAGCTTGATGAGTCCTTGCAAAAGGGTTTCATCCATCCCAGTTCTTCTCCTTGGGCTTGTCCTGTCCTCTTCGTCAAGAAGAAGGATGGTACGAATCGGATGGTTGTAGATTATCGTCTCATTAATTTGGTCATGATAAAGAACAAGTATCCGCTCCCCAGGATCAACGACCTGTATGATCAGCTCGCTGGATCCTCAGTCTTTTCCAAGATGGATTTGAGGTTAGGCTACCACCAAATCAAGATCAGAAATGGGGACATCCCCAAAACGGCCTTTCTCACTCGTTATGGTCAATACGAGTACACCGTGATGTCTTTCGGCCTAACCAATGCTCCAGATACTTTCTCCCGCTTGATGAACTCGATATTTATGGAGTACCTAGATAAGTTCGTCATGGTTTATCTCGATGATATTCTTATTTACTCGAAGAACGAGGAAGAGCATGCCGAACATCTTAGACTTGTGTTAGAAAAACTCAGAGAGCACCGCCTTTATGCCAAGTTCTCCAAGTGTGAATTTTGGTTGCCAAAAGTGACCTATCTAGGCCACGTGATCTCTGGTAAGGGCATTGCTGTCAATCCCGAGAGAGTAAAAGCCATTCTCGATTGGACTCCGCTCGAAACGGTCAAACAAGTTAGGAGTTTCCTTGATCTGGCCAGTTATTGTCGCCGCTTTGTTGAAACTTCTCCAAAGTGGCCAAACCCCTCACGGAGCTTCTCAAGAAAGATAAAAGGTTTGAGTGGACCCCATAGTGTGAGCACAGTTTTCAGGAACTGAAAAGACGCCTGACTTCTGCGCCCATACTCGTGCCACCGGATTTCACTAAAGACTTTGTTATCTATTGCGACGCTTCGCGTCAAGGACTAGGTTGCATTCTTATGCAGGATCGTCATGTGATTGCCTATGCATCTCGACAGTTGCATCCACATGAGGAAAATTATCCTACACATGATCTAGAGCTTGCAGCCATAGTCTATGCACTTAAGACTTGGCGACATTACCTTCTTGGTAACCGTTGCGAAATCTACACTGACCATCAGAGTCTCAAGTATATCTTCACCCAACCGGATCTGAATCTCAGACAAAGACGTTGGTTGGAGTTGATATCGGATTACGACTTAGGAATCACCTACACCCCAGGCAAAGCCAATGTCATGGCTGATGCTTTAAGTCGTAAATCCTATTGCAACAACCTCATGTTGCAACAATGTCAACCACCCCTCCATGAGGAATTCTGTAGGCTTAACCTTCACATAGCTCCTCATGGTTCCCTTTCTACCTTGGTGGCGAAACCTACCCTTACGGATCAGATCATAGAGGCTCAGAAGCATGATACGGGAATCTTCTGGATCAAGAAAAATATTTCCAAGGGAGTTGTTGGCTGTTTCTCTATGGATGAACGAGGTGTTGTTTACTTTGGAAACCGTTTGGTGGTTCCCAAATGTCAATAGATGCAGCAACTGATCCTTAAGGAGGCCCATGAATCTCCTCTCATGATTTATCCCGGTAGTACAAAGATGTATCGAGACCTACGCCAGAGGTTCTGGTTGACTAGGATGAAGAGAGAAATCGCTCAGTATATTGCCAACTGTGACGTTTGTCGTCGCGTTAAGGCAGAGCATCAAAGACCTGCTGGCACCCTTCAACCTTTAGCTATTCCCGAGTGGAAATGGGACAAAGTTGGTATGGACTTCATCACCGGCTTTCCCAGGACCAAGAAAGGAAATAATGCTATCTTCGTAGTCATTAACCGTCTTTCCAAAGTGGCTCACTTCCTACCGGTTCGAGAGAGTATCACTGCTAGTCAGCTCGCTGACTTATATATCTCCCGAATAGTGTCACTCCATGGTGTTCCACTAGAGATCAATTCAGACCGTGGCAGTCTTTTCACCTCTCATTTCTGGGCAAGTTTCCAGAATGCCATGGGAACTCATCTTTCTTTCAGTACTGCTTTCCACCCTCAGTCAAGTGGTCAGGTGGAAAGGGTCAACCAAATTCTCAAAGACATGCTTAGAGCTTGCATTATCTCATTCGGTATGGATTGGGAGAAATTTCTTCCCTTTGCCGAGTTTGCTTACAACAATAGCTACCAATCCAGTCTTAAGAAAGCACCCTTCGAGATTCTGTATGGACGAAGATGTCGAACACCTTTGAACTGGTCAGAAACCGGTGAAAGACAATTCTTTGGACCGGATATGATCCAGGAGGCAGAAGAGCAAGTTTGCATCATTCATGAGAATTTGAAAACAGCCCAATCTCGTTAAAAGAGACAGTATGACCGTCGTCATAAGGAAGTGGCTTATAAAGTTGGCGACAAGGCTTACCTTCGGGTTACTCCTTTGAATGGTACCCATTATTTTGGTATCAAGGGCAAGTTGGCTCCTCGTTACATTGGTCCTTTTCGCATTCTCGCTAAACGAGGAGAGGTTGCCTACCAGTTGGAACTACCCCCACATCTTTCTCGAGTTCATGATGTCTTCCACGTCTCTCAACTCAGGCGTTGCTTCTCGGATCCCATCCGCGGAGTGGACCACGAAACGCTTGATCTCCAAGATAACCTCACTTATCGAGAGTACCCCGTTCGCATTCTGGATCAAGCAGAGCGCGTCACTCAATGTCATAACTTCAAGTTTCTCAAGGTTCAATGGTCTCATCATTCCGAGAGAGAAGCTACTTGGGAGCGAGAAGATCGTCTTCGACTTGAGTACCCCGCTTTCTTTCCGCCAACTCCTGAATCTCGGGATGAGTTTTTCCGAGTGGGGGCGAGTTGTCACATCCCTAGTTCTGGTATGATCCTAGGCTTGCTTTGTGCATCATGTTTAAATTTCAAATGAAATTGAAATGGGGATGTTTCAAACCCTAGCACCAATGCAAATTCAAATAGGTTCAATTTTAAGATGGAATTTCAATAAACCCAAAATGCTCTTAAAAAATGTTCATGTTCTTTGGAAAATGTTGCAAGTAACAACCAGAGGTGATGCACATTTTTGCTAAACATTTTGGATTTTTGAATGAACCCATATGTATTTGAATTGGAGCTGTTTAAAATAATATAAATATTTTAGAGGCTCCAAAAATGTTGGAATTTGGTGAGGGCCTCTGGTATATTATAATTAGTGGTCACAAGGAATCTCAACATTTTTACTTCTGTGCTAGTATTTATTTTAAGTCAAAACAAATGTCAGAAATAGAAAAAGAAAACAAAAAATAGAAAACACTTACCTGAGGCCTGGCTTACCTGGCACCCCCAGCCGGCCCAGCAGAGGCCCAGCCCATTGGCCTCTGCCAGTCACCACTTACCTCCCGCCAGGAGGATGCCGAGCGCGTGGCTGACGCACGCCGGAGCACACCCGGCCACCTCCTACTTCCCCTGCTGCCTCGACGCCCAGGACGACGCCACGCAGTCTCCCCGACCCCCCTCTCACTCCCTCTCGCTCCTCCCCCTCCTCTGTCCTCTCCCCGTAGCACACCCGAGCGCGCTCGTCACCGCCGCTCGCTGCCACCGCGGCCACCATCCACCACTCCCCTCGCTGATGCGTCCGGAAGAACCACAACACCGCCCATGTTCCCTCCGCCGACCCACGCCTCGCAGGAGGCCCTGCTTCATCGTCTTCGCGGTCATCTTCAACCTAGGGCACCCGAGCCCCTTGCCGTCGATTCACGCCGTCAAGGACGTCCCGAACCCCTCTCTCCCCACCATCGAATCCCTCCTCTAGCCCCCCTGGCCACCGTAGCTGAAGCTCGCCGCCGCCGTGCCTCGTCGCCGTCGTGGCTACAGACACCGTAGCTTGCCCCTGAGCACGTCATCGTGCTCGTGCTGCTCCTAGGAGACGAACGCACCTGCAAGCTCACCTTCCCATGTATCATAGCGAGTAGCTGATCCTGCCCAAGCTCCGGCCGCCGCTAGGAGCTCGCTTCCGGCGAACTCTGGCCATCCGGCGCCCTCCCGTTGGTCTCCCCGGATGCGCACGGGCTTCCTTCTGGTGCCCCTGACGCGTCGACCCGTGGCCTCTAGCGAGTTTCGAGCGGGCTCCGCCGTGGCACGAGGTTGTCGCCGGCCGAACTCCGGTGATGCCGACGTGGCTGTCATTAGCGCTAATCCCACAGCCTAATCCACCCCACCAGCCACTGACAGTGGGCCCCAGGGCCAAGTCAAACCCTGGTCAGTGCGGGTTTGACCCAGGCTTAACCACTGTGTCACTGACGTGTGGCCCCCACACGTCAGGTTTGACCCAGGTTGACTGCTGACGCAGTGCTGACCTCAAGCCGATGCAATAATTGATTTCTAGAATTATTTTAACTCAGGAAATTCCAAAATATTGCTTAAACATCAAAAATTCATAATAATTCATCCGTAGCTCAGAATGAAATAATTTATATATGAAAAATTATCAGAAAAATGCAAGGAATCCATTTATGCCAGTTCCATGCATGAAAAACCAACTTATACATGTTGTATAAGTGAAAACATAATATGGCATTTTAAATGCTTCATTTTGCATTGCATTTGAATCTTTGATTCAAATGGGATTCAACCAACTTGGTAGCATCTTGCATTAGCCCAAAAACTAGCATTTGCACATGTAAATGTTCATGCATCAATTTGTTGCATTTGTTTGTGTGTTGATCGCCGGCACCGTTTCTTCTTGATAGGTTCCACTCCGGAAGGTGTTCCCGAGTACCTGTTAGAGGAGCCGTACCCCTTCGTCGTTCTATCAGGCAAGCAACCCCCCTTGAGAATTTCGATAAATCCCACTCTCTCGCTCCTGCTCCTTATACTGCATTAGGACAACAACGATTCAAACTACTACTTTCTGCTGCGGTAGTTGAACCCATTCCTCTGCATGACCTACCATTGCCACAGTAAATAGTTGAAACCCACTAGCATGAGTAGGAGTTGCTTGAGCCTTGATGTGCTTACTCATCCATGCTTGATTTCTTCATGCCAGCTATGCTTAGAGTTGTGTCAGGTCTGATTCATCGGGAATGAATCAGAGTGGTGAACATGTCCTACCAACAAAGGCTAAGTGTGTGAACATGTTTTGGTAAAGGTAGCGATGAAAGGCCATGTAGGAGTACATGGTGGGTTGTCTCATTGGAACCGTCCCTAAGCACTGAGTTCTGTGTATGTTATCCAAGTCCAGTTACTACCACACATTGGGTTCCGGTTATCCGGCCCCTCTCGGCTTATTAATCCACATGATCTCTGTCCAGGAGTTGCAACTAGTTTCTGGCGTTTGTAGGTAGTTCTATTTGTCTACCAGGTGGTGTCCGAGGGGACGGGCTTGGGACAGATTAGGCACCGTGGCATGGTGTACCAAGTGGCACCCAGGTGGCGGGCTTGGGAACCCTGCACACATCATTTGGGGCCGTGAGCGACACCCCGGCCGGATCTCCTTGCGTATGGAACCCGAATAGGCGATAAACCTGGATGAGAGACTCGTGTGGTTAGTCAGGTCGTGGCCGACACCCTCGCCCGGCTTCCGCTTGAAGGTTGCCGAGGTACATGACGTGTACAGGGCTATAAGTGGCGAGAGCGTGTGTGAAGAAGTACACCCCTGCATGGTTAACATTATCTATTCGAATAGCCGTTTTCCTCGGATATGGAAACTTGGAGGACTTATGTAGTACATAGACAACTTGAAGTGGATACTCTAAAATCCGCAAGATGAGCGTGAGTGCTATGGATGGCCTTCTCGTAGGGAGACAGGAACTGATCCATAGTGGAGTATTGATATGGTGAATATGTGGACTCGTGTGCGTCTTCTCACCTCAAAGAAGTTTCTGATACTCGTAGTGTTGGTTAGCCACTTAGTCAAAGTTGGCTTGCTGCTGTTAACTCCACCCCCCCCCATGTTGATAATGTTGCATATGTAGATAGTTCTGATGTAAGACTTGCTGAGTACCTTTGTACTCACGTTTGCTTATTTATGTTTTGCAGTTGGTTACACTAGTGACTTCGATGAGTAGCTTGTATTCCAGCTACGATCTTGTACCCTTGGGAGGGTCGTGTTTAGCCAGGCTTCTTAGTCTTTTTCTTTTGTAGTTGTCTATCCTCAGACATGTAATGCTTCTGTTGCTTGTATGCTCTGAATGATGGGTCATGAGACCCCTGTTTGTATTGAATGCTATGTGGCTCTTCTGGGCCTTTATCTATATGAGTTTGAGTTATGTTGTGATGCCATGTTGTACAACACATACTTGCATGTTATGCGTACGTGTAACGTGTATTGCTATGTGTGGGATCTGACAACCTAGTTGTTTACCTCTGGTAGCCTCTCTTATGGGGAAATGTAGTCTTGTGCTTCCATGAGCCATAGTAGTCCGCTACAGCCTGGTTCACCGGAGTCCTGCTAGCCCAGCACTACTGCTCCAGAACACTTGACTGGCTGGCATGTGATTCACTTCATTCCTGTGTTTGTCCCTTCGGGGAAATGTCAAGCGGTGACATCCGGAGTCCTGCCTAGCCTGCTACAGCCCGGGTTCCCAGAGTCCTGTTAGCCCAGTGCTACAGCCCGAATTCATACGCTGTCGACCGACATGCTCGAGGTTGATTCATGTATGCCTGTCCCTGTAAGTTAGTGCTACTTTGGGTTCACGACTAGTCATGTCGGCCCGGGTTCTCTGTCATATGGATGCTAGCAACACTATCATATACATGAGCCAAAAGGCGCAAACGGTCCCGGGCCAGGTAAGGTGGCACCCTTGGGAGTACCGTGCGTGAGGCCGCAAAGTGATATGAAGTGTTACATGCTAGATCGGTGTGACTTAGGATCGGGGTCCCGACATCGGGCGTCCGACCTGTTAGCCATGGGCCGGACTGATGGGCTGTGAAGATACAAAAACCGAAGACTGCACCCATGTCCAGATGGGACTCTCCTTGGCGTGGAAGGCAAGCTTGGCGACCAACTATGAAGATTCATTTCTCTGTAACCGACCTTTTGTAACCCTAGATCCCTCCCGTGTCTATATAAACCGAAGGGCTAGGTCCGTAGATAGGTCGAATACTCATAATCATAGCCAGACTAGACTTTTAGGGTTTAGTCATTAAGATCTCGTGGTAGATCAACTCTTGTAATACTTATATTCATCAAGATCAATCAAGCAGGAAGTAGGCCATTACCTCCATAGAGATGGCCCAAACCTGGGTAAACATTGTGTCCCATGTCTCCTGTTACCATCGAGCTTAGACGCACAGTTCAGGACCCCCTACCCGAGATCCGTCGGTTTTGACACTGACACGCGCCCCACACCCTCATGGGCCCCTCGTGGCTCCACCGACCTAGTTCTTCCTCCTATATATGTCCACATACCCCGAAAACATCCAGGAGCACCACGAAACCCTATTTCCACCGCCGCAACCTTCTGTACCCAAGAGATCCCATCTTGGGCCCTTTTCCGGAGCTCCACCGGAGGGGGAATTGATCATGGAGGGCTTCTACATCAAGGCCATAGCCTCTACGATGATGTGTGAGTAGTTTACCACAGACCTTCGGGTCCATAGTTATTAGATAGATGGCTTCTTCTCTCTCTTTGGATCTCAATACAATGTTCTCCTCGATCTTCTTGGAGATCTATTTGATGTAACTCTTTTTGCGGTGTGTTTGTCGAGATCCGATGAATTGTGGGTTTATGATCAAGTTTATCTATGAACAATATTTGATTCTTCTCTGAAATCTTTTATGTATGATTGGTTATATTTGCAAGTCTCTTCAAATTATCAGTTTGGTTTGGCCTACTAGATTGATCTTTCTTGCAACGGGAGAAGTGCTTAGCTTTGGGTTCAATCTTGCGGTGTCCTTTCCCAGTGACAGTAGGGGCAGTAAGGCACGTATTGTATTGTTGCCGTCGAGGATAAAAGGATGGGGTTTATATCATATTGCTTGAGTTTATCCCTCTACATCATGTCATCTTTCCTAATGCGTTACTCTGTTCTTATGAACCTAATAATCGAGATGCATGCTGGATAGCGGTTGATGTGTGGAGTAATAGTAGTAGATGCAGAATCGTTACGGTCTACTTGTCACGGACGTGATGCCTATATACATGATCATGCCTAGATATTCTCATAATTATGCACTTTTCTATCAATTGCTTAATAGTAATTTGTTCACCCAATGTAATACTTATGTTATCTTGAGAGAAGCCACTAGTGAAACCTATGGCCCCCGGGTCTATCTTTTATCATATAAGTTTCCAATCTATTTTATTTTGCAATCTTTACTTTCAATCTATATCATAAAAATACCAAAAATATTTATCTTATTATTGTTATCTCTATCAGATCTCACTCTCGTAAGTGACCTTGAATGGATTGGCAACCCCTTTATCGCGTTGGTTGCGAGGTTCTTATTTGTTTGTGTAGGTACGAGGGACTTGCGTGTAGTCTCCTACTGGATTGATACCTTGGTTCTCAAAAATCGAGGAAAATATTTACGCTACTTTGCTGCATCACCCTTTCCTCCTCAAGGGAAAACCAACGCAATGCTCAAAAGGTAGCAGTGCACCCAAAGTGTGGAGTCCTACTAGGACTCCCTAGTCCTAATAGGATTCCACCTCCTTCATGGAATAGGAAAAAGGGAAGGGAGAAGGAGAAGGAAGGAAGGGGGCGCCCCCTTTCCCTAGTCCAATTCGGACCAGTCCATGGGGAAGGGGCGCGGCCACCCTTGAGGCCTTTCTCTCCTTTCCCGTATGGCCCATTAAGGCCCAATACGAATTCCCGTAACTCTCCAGTACTCCGAAAAATACCTGAATCACTCGGAACCTTTCCGATGTGCGAATGTATCCTTCCAATATATCGATCTTTACGTCTCGGCCATTTTGAGACTCCTCGTCATGTCCCCGATCTCATCCGGGTCTCCAAACAAACTTTGGTCATCAAATCACATAACTCATAATACAAATCATCATAGAACGTTAAGTGTGTGGACCCTATGGGTTCGAGAACGATGTAGACATGACCCAGACTCATCTCCGGTCAATAACCAATAGCGGAACCTGGATGCCCATATTGGCTTCTACATATTCTACAAAGATCTTTATCGGTCAAACCACATAACAACATACATTGTTCCCTTTGTCATCGGTATATTACTTGCTCGAGATTCGATCGTCGGTATCCTCATACCGAGTTCAATCTCGTTACCGGAAAGTCTCTTTACTCATTCCGTAATGCATCATCCCACAACTAACTCATTAGTCGCAATGCTTGCAAGGCTTATAGTGATGTGCATTACCGAGAGGTCCCAGAGATACCTCTCTAATACACGGAGTGACAAATCCTAATCTTGATATATGCCAACTTAACAAACACCATCGGAGACACCTGTAGAGCATCTTTATAATCACCCAATTACATTGTGACTTTTGATAGCACACAAGGTGTTCCTCCGATATTCGGGAGTTGCATAATCTCCTAGTCTGAGGAACATGTATAAGTCATGAAGAAAGCAGTAGCAATGAAATTGTAACGTTCATCGTGCTAAGCTAACGGATGGGTCAAGTCAATCACATCATTCTCTAATGATGTGATCCCGCTAATCATATGAAAAATCTTTATCCATGGCTAGGAAACTTAACCATCTTTGATTTACGGGCTAGTCAAGTAGAGGCATACTAGTGACACTCTGTTTGTCTATGTATTCACACATGTACTAAGTTTCCCGTTAATACAATTCTAGCATGAATAATAAACATTTATCATGATATAAGGAAATATAAATAACAACTTTATTATTGCCTCTAGGGCATATTTCCTTCAGCTATATGATGCTCCCTTCGTGCTTCAATTGCTATCTTTCATGTGAGCATCATCGAAATCTCACTGCCTAGCTTAGGGCGTTAAACAATCACTACAAAAAAATACACTTCCGTGATGATACGTGTTTGTCACAGTAGGTCGCTTTTTTGGTCATGCATGTACATCCATGACAAATTTATGACAGAATCAAGATAGTCGTACCTGTGCTGTCGTAGAAGTGTTCCATGACATTACCAAAATTATCCTCATGGAAGTTTCCACTTCCATGATGATAAATCGCGCATCACAGAAGTGCTTTCGTCAAGGGTGACCGACACGTGGCATCCACCGTAACGGAACGCCGTTAAGCTATCGGGTCGGGTTTTCGATCCGATAACCCGTTAACAGCCCCGACCAATAGGGATTTTCCACATGTAAAATCATCATTCGCTAGAGGAAACACCTGTCGGTTCATCATTGGGACAGATGTCATCCACTCATTGGACAAGAGGCGCCTATGATAGGTCGACACGTGGCACGGCCCAACAGTGGCCCATTCCGGTGAAAAAGGTCGGCCCAGGAAAAATTAGCAGGCCGGCCCATATAAGGCCAACTTGTGTCAGGTCCATTTAAGCCCATGGCCCATACGAGATGTGCTAATTCGGCCCGTTAAAGATTTGACACCATTGTAGCCCATTATCAGTATGAGCTCGTTAACAGCCCGCTATATATTTGGGCTCAATATCGACCCGATGAGATTCCAGCCTGTTAATGGCCCATTTAATGGATGGGCCAATTTTCAGGATGTACATCTTTCGGCATTTTAGCGACCCATTTAAATGTTGGGCTAATTTCCGGCCCGGTGTGTCTTTTAGCCTGTTCACGGCCCATAAATATGATGGGCCATTTGTAGTCGGACCTGAGTTTCGGCCTTTTAGCGGCCCATTTAAGTGTTGGGCTAATTTCTGGTCCGGTGTCACTTTCAGCCTGTTGACGACCCATAAATCAGTTGGGCCAATTGTAGTCGGACCTGAGTTCTGGCCTTTTAGCGACCCATTTAAGTGTTGGGCCAATTCCCGGCCCTATGTGCCTTTCGGCCTGTTAACGGGCCATAAATGAGTTGGGCCATTTGTAGTCGGACCTTAGTTTTGGCCTCTTAACGGCCCATGCCCTTCATGGTCCAATACCAGCCCAGTTTCTCTTTTGGCCTGCTAAAGGCCCACAACATAGTTGGGCCGTTTACAATACAACCTGACTTTCGGCCTCTTAGCGGCCCATGCTCTTCATGGTCCAATACAAGCCCGCTGTCTCTTTCGGCCTGCTAAAGGCCTACAGTATAGTTGGGCCATATGTAGCCCAAACTTAGTAACGGCCTGTTAACGGCCCGTGAAATAAATTGGGGCCACCTATTGCCTACTTCGATGTCGGCATGTTAACGACCCGGGAGGTAAGAGGGCCGACCATTAACTTTCGGCCTAGTAACGGCCCATTAACTTAATGGGCCCACTAAAGTTCGTTCATGTCTTTAGGCCAAATTAGATAATTTGAGCCCATTACGATGAGCAAAGGTACGACATACAGGGAATAACGTTGCACATCCAGAATATATTACAGGAAATTACATCCACTGGGCAATCAAAGATTGATGCCAGTGCAAATAAATGAGCAGAACCTAACCATCTACAACGTCACAATCAGCAACCTCAGCACAGATGATGCCCATAAGCATGTGGGCAAGTTCTTGCTGCTTTGCCACACTGTCTCTGAAAACATTGATCAGTTGTTGTGTCGCACGACTCTGCACCTCTAATTCATCCACCATTTCCATCATTGCTTCAGCCATTAATTGGTTCACAAATATACATTTATTCCGTTGCATTCGAGACAGAGGATACTGAATAGATTCAGATGGCAATTTTGGCAGGCTTGTATTGTCGGGTGGTAGGTGCGACATATGCCAACGGGTGACTTATCATTGTGGGAGCTAGTAAGACGTCGCCGGTGCCTGGAAGCGGGATGAGGCGAAGACATGCACGCCGGCGAATCTTACCCAGCTTCGGGGCTCTCCGAGGAGATAACACCCCTACTGCTGCTCTGCGGGGTCTCCGCATGATCACTAGATGAATGAGTGGCTACAAGATGCTCCTTGAGCTGTTTGGCGAGAGGAGGAAGAAGGGCACAACTCGCTCTCTTCTCCTCCCTATGTGGTGTCTAAAACTAGCACCGATCAACCCTTTGCATGGGTGCCCCGGGGGGGTTTATATAGGCTCATCCCCCAGGGGTACAATGGTAATCCGGCTGGGCGTGGGCCCCAGCCGTCTGTGTCTACGCTCGCCGGTTTCTGCACCGGCTGCTGGGGCCCGCCGGCTGGTGGGTCCCGCCGGCTGCCGGCTCCTTGGTCGATAGGCAGGCCCCACTGTCCAGGGCCTTGTCGGTGGTTGGTTACTGTTGCCTCGACCTGGTGACGAGGGCTTCGCTAAGGTGGGCGTGGCTACAGCGCCGCCGCCCGGCGGGCGATCGCTGTAGCCTCACCGCATCTTGTCTCCTTAATGGGGCATCTCCTTCGAGGGAGGGGGCAGGCCGGCTGCGGGGAGCTGGCCCTGTCTCGGGCCGACTGGGGGAGGCCTGGCCGCCTTCGGGCGTCTCTCTTCCTGAAGGGGCCCACCGCCCGTGGGCCGCGCTGGCAGCCCGTCGTGGGTATCATCAGGGTCAATATGGCAACAGTGCCGCGCCGGACGGGTCATGGCCACCCCGTACGGCGCACTGTGCCAGGCGTGCTCCGGGATTCGGGGGTGGCAGGCTTTACTGTAGCCACGCCCCGTCACATCGCCGTTATGTGGATGCAGACTTCGAGGGTACGATCTTGACCGCTTGGTGGGAGCCGGCCTCTAGGAGTCGGTGTTCTCGTGGCCGGCTTCTTGGAGCCGGCCCTCCCGCGGCTTTCTTCATGAGGGCTAAAGTCGGGCCGCCTTCCGATAGTCGGCCGGGGAGACAGCCGGCAAGGGGAAGGCGGCCCCACGTCTTGGATTCTTGAGGGCCGGATCGGCTCGTAATTTTTTCAGAAGGGCCAGGGGGAGCCGTCTAAGCTACCCGTGGTCATTTACTCCGACAGTAGTCCCCGAAGCTGATCGAGCTTCGAGGCTGACAAAGGGACGAGAAGCTTGGTCAGCTTCCTATCCTGAGGAGCCGGCTTTGCTTATGCGCGCCGTCTTCGGAAAGCTCCGTTTCTCGTAGGCGAGAACGTGGGTCGGCCTGCGAGCTGACCGCGCGCCATCCCGCGGGCCACATGGCAAGGAAAACCTGCCAACGCACGCACGTGAGGGGACGCTGCCGCAGGCCCGGGCCCGCCACTCCTAGGCCTCGGCCTGAGCGTGGATCTTCTACATCCCACACGGACCGCTCGCCTTCCCGCGGCGATTTTATTACGCCATCAGAGCGCAATAATCGCGGGACGTGGGGCAGTGGGCGCAGTTGATCCCACATTCCCCCACACCGCACCTCCTCGGCTCCGCCGCGCGGGTCTATAAGTAGGGGGAGGAGGGGGAGCGGCAGAGGCTCGCATGCTCTCCCTCGCTCCGCCCCTTCTCACCTTCCTTCTTCTTCCCTCCGCTGCCGCAACAACCCATTGCCGCGCCGCTCCGCCGTCGAACCTCTCGGTTCCTTTGGTCCCGCTATAGCGGGGTCGTGCGCATCTCCACCGTCGCATCATCTTGCTCCTCGCCGTGTCGTTCCCATGGTGTTGTTGAGCTCGTGTGATGGCTCCAACGTCCACGAGGACCACGTCGAGTTCCTCCGCCGGATGCCGCGTCTGCCGGGCGAGAACTACGTGCGGGTTCATCAGGCGCCGGCGAGGGACATTTCGCCGGCACCGGAGGAGGGCGAGCGGGTAATCTTCCGCTCGCACTGCCTGCGCGGCTTCAGCCTCCCGGCGAGCGGATTCCTTCGCGCTTTTCTTGAATTCTACCACCTCCAGCCGCATCACCTCATGCCCAACACGGTGATGCTGCAGTCGGCTTTCGTCACCTTGTGCGAGGGCTTTCTTGGGGTTCTCCCCACTCTCGAGCTCTGGGGAGAGTTCTTCCAGAGAAAGCTCGGCACCGTCGTCGCGGGCGTGCCCGCCCCCTGCGGAGCCTTCATTGCCATGAGGCGGACGGGCGAGAACAATCCGTTCCCGCCCATCCCGCTGATCTAGTCGGTGAAGCTCTGGCAGAAGTCCTACTTTTACGTGAAGAACATCGCCCAGCAAGGCGACTACGTCAACCTGCCGGCTTACGTAGCCGGCCTGCCGGCTGGGAGGCAAGCCTCGTGGAGCTACCAGGCCAGGTCGTTGTCTCAGGCCGAGAACGCAGCCGTCTCCCGGCTACGGGTGATGATCCAGTCGGAGGGCCTGACCGGAGCCGACCTGGTGGCCGCCTTCGTGGAGCGCCGAGTACTTCCGCTCCAAGGCCGGCCTCACATGATTTGCCAGATGAGCGGCCGCTTCGACCCGTGCCGGCTGAGCACCAGGGAGATGCCTCATGCCGAGGTGTCTTACATGGTGAACTACATCTCCAACTGCAAGCTCGTCGAGGATTGGCGATATGGCAAGGGGCCGTATTCTCGTGCCAACCCTCCGCCTTCCGTAAGTTTTTCTTCTTTTCTTCCTTTTTGTAGCCGGCCTCATGATGGCCGACCTCTGATCAGTTGGTTTGCCCTTAGCAGAACCCTCTTCTTCCGCCAACGGCCGGGGCCGCACGGGTAGAGCGCCAGCTCCTCCCCGACCGCACGGTGGACGACGCCGATGATTCGGACCTGGGAGCGGCCGCCATGGAAGATGCCATCATGGGGGAAGGCGACGAGGCAGGAGGCGCGGGGCTCGGGGCCGGCCTTGAGGACTAGGCGGACGACGATGAGGTCGAAGCCGCCCCGCACCGCCAGCCGGCGCTTGATCATCAAGGCGCGAGCCCGTCTGCCGCGCCGGCTGCCCGTGGCGGCGCGTAGAAGCGCCGGGCCACGTCGACCTTCTTCGGCAGCCGGCCGAAGAAATCCAAGGCTTCCACGGCGGCGACCAAGCGGGATGAGGCGGCCGTGAAGGCGGCCCGCTTCCGCAAGGCGGTGAAACAGCCGCAGGCAATCTCGGCGTAAGTCGTCAAACGTCTTGTATATATATATTTTTGTTGTCCTCTTCGATTGAAGCTCTTCTAAACCTTTCTTTGCTCGCCGGGTAGGGCACCGCTTTCCCTCGAGGGAGGTCCTGGCGGCTCCGTAGTCGGGCCGACTGGAGGGTCCTCAGGCTCCCGCCGCGTGGTTCCCCGCGCCGACCTCATGGAGGCCACGGAGCGGAATGCACGGGAGGTGTGGGAGGAGCAGGAGGCGGCGGAGCGAAGGACCGCCCAGGCGGCGAAGGAGCGGGCCAACGCGGCGGCCAAGGCCCGGGGGGAGGTGGCAGCCGCGGAGACGGAGGTGGAGGCCTCGCACAACCAGCCTCCGCTGCTCATCATTCCTCTCCGCACTGTGGCCCCCGACATCCCCGTGCCCCCGTCGGAGGAGGTCGACCAAGACCCGCCAGTGATGGAGAGGAGGTAGGACCACGTGGTCTTCATGGAGGAGGCACCGCAGACGGCGCCGACTGGAGCGGGCCAAAGCGGCCAACCAGCCGCGGGGCCAGAGCAGCCGGCCGGGGGCGAGCCAGAGGCAGGGGCCGGCCTCGAGGTGCAGCCGGCATTGCGCTAGCGCGCAGGGGGAGGTACCTCAACGCCAGAGCCGCACCGAGCTGCGGGCGCCAGCCACACGGCGGAGGCCCTGGAGGCGACCAGCTCCAGCACGTCCGAGTGGACTCCTAGCGGGGGGACGGGCGAGCTGAACACGGCGGCCCAGGAGGTCCGGAACCGGCTTCAAGCCCAGGCTGCTTCGCTGCAGCGATACACCCAAGAGTTCCTCGCGACGCGGGCCGTCATCCGGGTGAGTCTTTTGGCCTTGGTTGTTTTGCTCTTTTGATTTCTTCCGTGGGGGCACGTCAGCGCACCCACTGGGTGTAGTCCCCGAGTTCCGAGTCGGCTGCTGCCCAGGCGGCTTGGAACTTACTAGGTCCTGACAACTATCTTATCCTCGCCTCCTGTCTGATCTTCCAGGATTATGATAACCTCCGCGCTGCTACCTTCAACTCCCAGGCTCAGGTGCTGGGCCAGAAAATCGAGGACCTGACCAGCAGCCGGAGTGCGTGCTTTGTTTCGTTCATCTCCTGTGGGGGCGTGTCAGCGCACCCACTGGGTGTAGTCCCCGAGATTCGGGCCGACTGCTGAGCAGTCGGGTCGGATCTTCCTTGACGACTTCTTCCTTATTGATTTTTCCTTTGTCTTCATGCTTGCGGGAGCCAATGCCGACTTGAGGGGGCAGCTCAGCGGGGCCCAGGCCGCCCTTCGTGCCAAGGAAGCCGAGTACAATGCCTTGGTCCTGGAGCGTGACCGCCTGGCAAAGAAGTTGGCCGACCAGGAGGAGAGCCACAAGGAGGCCCTGAAGAAGGCGCAGGACAGCGAGGACGCCCTGAAGGCCGAGTTCGAGACCGAAGCAGCGGGCTGGGCTGAGGCAAAACAAGCGCTGAGCGAGGGCTTCGGCCGGATTGAGGATCTGATCGATGGTAAGCCGCCTTCCTCACTCCTTGCTTGCCCCTTGCCCCCTGATTTGTGTTCTGACTTGTGCTGCTTTTTGTTCTCTGTGCAGACCACTTCCCCGGCTACTCCGTCTTCACCACCCAAACCATCGAGGCCCATTGCGAGGCGCGTCGGCAGGCAGGGGCTGAAATCGCGCCGGACGCGAGCCGGACGCTTGAGGAGCAAGTCTTGGCGGTCCAAGCCCGGCTGCAGCCGGCTCACCGCATGCTCCGCCGCCTCCAGCGTGCCGGGGCGCAGGTGTTGGCCGCCCTCTAGCCAGGCGAAATGATTCCCCGCACCCCGAGTCGAACTGCCGACTGGCTGGAGGTTACGGTTGGCCGTTTCGAGGCCTGGAAGGCATCGGTGGCCCGGCTTGGAGCTGGGCGGGCACTGGAGTTCGTCCGAGCCTAGTATCCCGGGCTGAACCTGGACCAGCTACGCACTTGGCGGCTGGAGGCCGACGAGGAGATGGAGGAGGTGCGGCCGGCTATCGCTCAGCGTGCCTCGACGATTGCCGAGTGCACTGACATCAGCGTCTTCGCTCCTGAAATAAATGACGACGGCGTTGCCCAGCCGGAGGAGTGGTTCGGGCTGGACCCGGCAGCGGGTGAGGACTCGGTAGAGGAGATCGCTTCCAGCGATGAAGGTGAAGATGACGAAGGGGAGGAAGGCGAAGACGTCGAGCCGGCCAGTGAAGCGGCTAGCCAGCCCCAGCCGGACCGTGCCTCCACCAACGAGGCGCGTGCTAGCGCGCCCTCTGCGGGAGGTGGTGATCATGCCGAAGTTTGCCAGTCGGCCACTCCTCTAGCCAGCGCTGCCGTCTCCACCGACCTGCCCGACTCGCCAGTCGCTCCCTTGGCTTAATCTGCCGTCCTTGCTTTTCCTGCTTGTTACTTTTTGAACAATTTTTGTTAAACTTGCGCAATTCCACCCACTGGGGATGTATTCAAACTATGTTGAATGCTGGCCTTTCGAAGGCCTTTTGTGTAAATATGATCGTGTGTGTGTTTGGCTTCCATTCACGTATGCTTTTTATCTTTAGGCTGTTTCCTTTGCCGCCTTCCCCTAGCTGTTGTCTTCCCAACTGGCAGCTGCTCTGCAGCCTGCGGCTAAGGAAGGACTTGGCTATATTTATTTTTTTATTTTTTTATTGGGGAAGGCAAGTACTCGAGCTTTCTTAGATTGAAGCGAGGTGAATGGAAGCCGGTCGGCCGGCTACTCTGGTAGTCGGTCGGTGGTGGGAGAAAAACCGGCTTTTGTTATATTAGCCCGTTAGTCCCTAGCCAATTTTCGTGTGGGCGTCCTTTCCTGCCTTTAACTCTTGCCAGCCGGACAGCCGGCTCTTTGAACTACGACTTTTGGCAAGAGAGGGCTTGGGTGCCGGCACACTACTTGTCTGACCGCGGGTAGGACTTCTAATATAACTGAAGGCGGCCAGTCCCCGGGCCGACTAGTCGAACCCGGTGCCGGACGAAAAAAGTGAATGTAATGACATGATCATAAGCATGATACTCTTCATTTATAGATAAAAGATGGCAATCCCCGAGCTCTCCTCGGGGGGCCTATTGTCTTGTACTTAGTACAAAAGTTAGCGTGATACATACTGCATTTCAACTGTAAAATCTTCGGATGAGGTTCGCATTCCATGGTCGTTCCGACTCTTTGCCAGAGTCGTCTCTCTTTCGTGCCTTCGGGTTCTATGCATCGATCAGGTAGTAGGAGTCATTTCCTAGCGCTTTGCTGATGACGAAGGGGCCTTCCCAAGGGGCCGAGAGCTTGTGCTGGCCGGCTGTTCGCTGGATCAGCCGGAGCACGAGGTCGCCTTCTTGGAAAGATCTCGGTTTGACCTTCCGGCTATGGTAGCGGCGCAAGCACTGCTGGTAGATGGCGGACCGGATGAGGGCTAACAGCCGGCCTTCTTCCAGCAGGTCGACACCGTCTTCTCGTGCTTCCTTGGCCTCCGCCTCTATGTACATGGTTACCCGAGGTGAGTCGAACTCGATGTCGGTTGGGATGACCGCCTCGGCACCGTACACGAGGAAGAAAGGAGTGAAGCCGGTTGACTTGTTTGGAGTAGTGCGCAGACTCTAGAGGACGGCCGGCAGCTCGTCGAGCCAACAGCCGGCCGAACGTTCCAGTGGCACGACCAGTCGGGGCTTTATGCCGGAGAGGATGAGGCCATTGGTTTGCTCGACTTGGCCGTTTAACTGCGGGTGGGCAACAGACGCTAAGTCCAACCGGATGCCCTGCGTCGCGCAGAAACGTGCCAATGCTCCCTTGGCGAAATTCGTGCCGTTGTCGGTGATGATGCTGTGTGGCACGCCGTAGCGAGTTGTTATATCTGCGATGAATGTCACGGCAGTCGGCCCATTCAGCTTCTTGATCGTCTTTGCCTCAATCCATTTGGTGAATTTGTCCACCCCGACAAGCAGATGTGTCATGCCGCCGCGTGCCGTCTTGAATGGGCCCACCATGTCCAGTCCCCAAACGGCGAAGGGCCAAGTGAGGGGAATGGTCTTGAGTGCCGAATCCGGCATGTGTTGCTTGGAGCTGAAGTCTTGGCACCCTTTGCAATGTTTAACTAACTCCTTGGCGTCATCCAAGGCAGTCGGCCAAAAGAACCCATGGCGGAAAGCTTTGGCGACGAGCGATCTTGAGGATGCATGGTGGCCGCATTCTCCTTGGTGGATGTCTCTGAGGATTGCAATGCCCTTCTCTTGCTCGACGCATCGCTGGAAGACTCCAGTGACATTGCGCCTGACGAGCTCTCTGTTGACGATTGTGTATGCTCCGGCTCGGCGTTGGACTTGTCTTGCCTCTGTTTCGTCAGCCGACAGATCTTGGTTTATTAGGAAGTTGAGGATGGACTGAGCCCATGATGGAGCTGCGACTTCTTCTATTGCCAACATGGCTACTGCGACCAGGGCGGGCGGGCTGGGTGGTGAAATGCTGGAGTCAGCCGCCGCCTGTTGTGTTGGTGGAGTCTCTGGGCCGACTACCGCAGTCCCCGAGCTGGGTGCGGCAGTCCCCGGGTCGGGCATAACTACGGAAGTCCCCGAGCCGCCTACTGACATCCCCAGGCCGACTATCGAAGTCCCCGGGTCACCTGCTTTGTTCTTCGAGCCGGACCCGGCTGCGTCGAGGTCAGGCGGCACGAAGATGGAATCGGGCTCTGGAGACGGCTTGAGGAGACATTGCAGAGAGACACCGGTTGGTATTGCCTGCCGAGTGGAGCCTATTCGAGCCAGGGTATCAGCTGGCTCGTTGTCGGCTCGCGGTATGTGGAGGAACTCGCATCCTTCAAAGTACCCACTTATCTGCTGAAGGAGGAAGCGGTAGCTTGCCATATTTGCGTCCTTGGCGTCCCAGTCGCCGGATGATTGCTGGACTACCAAGTCCGAGCCGCCATAACATAGGATCCAGCGTATGCCGAGCTCTTTGGCAAGCCGGAGCCCGTGTATGAGCGCCTCGTACTCGTCCACGTTGTTGGAGGCGGCAAAGTGAATTTGCAGCGTGTATCTGAGCTTGTCGCCTTTGGGAGAGGTGAGGATGACGCCGGCTCCCAAGCCGGTGCGCATCTTGGACCGTCAAAGTGCATGCGCCAATGAGTGGAGTCGGGAGCTGGCGGTAGGTACTGGGTCTCTGCCCAGTCGACGAGGGAGTCGGCCAATGCTTGGGACTTGATGGCGATGTGAGGCTGGTAGAAGATCGTGTAGGGGGCCAGCTCGATGACCCATTTCACCACCCGGCCGGATGCATCCCGGCTGCCTATGATTTCGGCAAGCAGGGCGGTGCATACGACCATGATGGGATGCTCTTGGAAGTAGGGCTTCAGCTTCTTGGCGGCGAAGTACATGCCATAGCACATCTTCTGGTAGTGCGGGTAGTTCTGCTTCGAGGTAGACAACACCTCGCTCAAATAGTACACCGGCCTCTGGACCGGTTGGGCTCGGCCCTCTTCTGGGCGCTGGACTACGATGACGGTGCTGACCACCCGGCTGGTTGCAGCAATGTAGAGGAGCATGGGCTCTTTCTCAGTCGGCGCCGCCAGGACAGGCGGCGTGGCCAGCATCTTCTTCAGCTCGTGAAAAGCTTGGTCGGCTTGGTCGTTCCACTCGAAGTGAGTGGTCTTCTTCATGAGGCGGTAGAGGGGGAGAGCTTTTTCTCTGAGCCGGCTGATGAAGCGGTTCAGGGAGGCCAAGCACCCGGTGAATTTCTGGATGTCTCGAAGTTTGGTGGGAATCGCCATTCTCTCAATGGCCTTGATCTTTACTGGGTTGCATTCGATGCCGCGTTCGGAGACCAGGAAGCCTAGGAGCTGGCCGGCTGGCACTCCAAACACGCATTTCTCGGGGTTGAGCTTGATCTGGAACCGGCGCAGGTTCTCAAATGTTTCCTTGAGGTCCTCCAACAGGGTGTCGCGCTTCTCCGTCTTCACCACAATGTCGTCTACATAGACGTGGGCATTTCTGCCGAGCTGCTTGAGGAGGCACTTCTGCATGCAATGCTGAAAAGTGGCACCGACATTTCTTAAGCCGAATGTCATAGTCAGGTAGCAGAAAGCTCCGAATGGCGTGATGAAGGCGGTCTTCAGGCGGTCAGCCGGATCTAGCTTTATCTGGTGGTATCCTGAGTAAGCATCCAAGAAACTCAACAGCTCGCATCCGGCCGTGGAGTCTATCACTTGATCAATCCTTGGTAGTGCAGAGGGATCTTTGGGGCAGACCTTGTTGAGGCTCATGTAGTCTATGCACATGCGCCACTTGTTGTTCTTCTTTAGCATGAGGACCGGGTTGGCGAGCCACTCTGGAAAGAAAACCTCCATAATGAAGCCGGCTGCCAGAAGCCGGGCTATCTCCTCTCCCACAATCCTTCTTTTCTCCTGCGACAGTCGGCGGAGGGGTTGTTTGACTGGTTTTGCGCCTTCTCGGACGTGTAGCCTGTGCTCGGCGAATTCCTTCGGAACACCTGGCATGTCCTTAGGGGACCATGCAAAGATATACCGATTCTCATGGAGGAAGTCGGCGAGCTCGCCTTCCTATTTGCTGTTTAGGTTTGCCCAGATGACGGCAAACCTTTCTGGGTGCTCGGGGTCAAGAGGTATCTTCTTCGTCTCCTTGGCTGGCTGGAAAGATCCTTGGGCATCACACTCCTTGGGATCGGAGGACAGGGCCAGCTGTTTGCTGGCCATGGCCACGACTCGGTCCAACATCTTCTTTTCTTCGGCAATCACCAGGGACTCGGCCAGCCGGCTGCTCGCTGCAACACACTCGGAAGATTTCTTGTAATCGCCGGCTACGGTGAGGATGCCCTTGGCGCTCGGCATCTTCATCTTGAGGGAAGTATAGTGGGGAACAACCATGAACCTAGCTAAGGCAGGACGGCCAAGCAATGCATGGTAGGGGCTCTCCAGGTCCACCACTTCAAACCAGATCGCTTCTTGGCGGAAATGCTCCTTGTCCCCAAAGAGTACATCAATCTTGATCTGGCCAATGGGGGCGCAGGACAGGCCAGGTACAATGCCATGGAACACAGTCCGAGTTGGCATGAGTTGCCTCGTCTTGACGTTCAACTTCTCCAGGGTGTCACGGTACAGGATGTTGATGCTGCTCCCGCCATCTATCAGCACTCGGGAGAAACGGGCGGCGCGTCTGTCCATTGCAAGGGTGGCATCCAAAACCAACGCATAAGAGCCGGGAGATGGCATCACCTCTGGGTGGTCAGCCCGACTCCAGCTGATAGGCTTTTCTGACCAGTGCATGTGCTCGGCGGGGTTGGTAGCGACCATGTTGACTTCCTGGTTCTCTCGGCGTCTGCTACGCCGGCCTTCGGGCTGGCTTGTAAAGATGACATAGGCGGCATGCTCGTCGGGGAACTCATCGTGCACAGCTCCGACTGCTGGCCGAGCGGTCGGTAGCTGCGGAGCCGGAGGCGGCAAACTAGCAGGCGGAGGCGGCACGAGCCCTTCGCCTTTGGAGATTCGGGTGAGCCAGTGGCACTTCCGGGTTGTGTGGTTGGACGGCTTCGCGCCGCTGTGGAACTTGCATGGGGCGTCGAGAGTTTTCTCGTAGGAGAAGGCCGGCTGCCAAGCCGGCCTGCCGCCCTTCGGTTTCTTGGGCGCGGGCCGCCCTTCGGGCCGCTCGTCTTCGACGGTGTCCACCTGCCGACTGGTGGAGAGCGGCGCGGGGCCCTTGCGCTTGTGGTCGTTCTGGTACGGGCGTCGGCCGGAGTCCCCAGCCGGCGTCTTGGGCGCCCGGTTGATTACCTTCCCGGACGCGTCTACCCGGAGCTCAGTCTTCATTGAGGAGTCGGTGGTGGCGTACTTGTCCGCTATGATCAGAAGCTCGTCGAGGGTAGTCCACTCGTCGCAGAGGAGCTTGTGCTTAAGGAGGGTGCCTTCTCGGCATCCGGCGGTGAAGTATTCTATGGCTTGCACCTCGTGCACCCCTTCACAAGAGTTGTGGAGCTCGGCCCAGCGCGTGAGGTAGTCGTGAGTGGACTCGGCAGGGCCTTGTACGCACAAGGAGAGCTGTCTGGGCTTGGGAGCCCGCTTGTAGGTGCTGGTGAAGTTGCGGATGAAGGCTTCTGTGAAGTCTAGCCAGCTGTTGATGCTGTAGGGCCTGAGGCTATTGAGCCAGGTCCGCGCCGTGCCTTGCAGCATGAGGGGCACGTACTTCATGGCAACGCGTCTGTTGCCGTTTGGTATGCGAACCGCTGTGGAGTAGTCGATCAACCAATCTTCCGGCTTCACGGAGCCGTTGTACTTGGGCGTGTCTCTTGGGAGCAAGAACCCTTTGGGGAAAGGCTCATCGCGGATGCGGGGGCGAAGCAAGGCGGGCCGACATCATCTTCTTCTTCTAGCGCCAGGGATCGCGCTAGGCGGTCGTTCCGATGGCGGGCGTCATTCTCGCCGACTCCTTCGCGGAGACCTAGTCGGCCGCTGAGAGTCGGATGCGTGACAGGCGGCGGGGTGGGATATCTCTCCCTGCGAGGCGGGGGTGGAGGCGGGTTGCCCTACCGCTCCACGGCCCGGGGACGGCCTTCTGCGTCTCGCTCGATGGAGGTCCGGGTTCGGCTTCGGCTGGCAGCCGGCTCCTTCTCGTGTCACGCGCGGGTTTTACCCGCAGTCGGCATCCGGGACATCGCGCCGTGCTCTCGGCGCGGGGGAGGGCTTTCCGCGTGGGCGTCGGCTTCGTGCCGCTGTGCGGCTGCATCGATTAGTTGCTGGATGCGTCTGGTCATGTGGGGGAGTTCTTCGGCCCCCAGTCCGTCTAGCTCGTCTACGGCCGCCTGGGCGGCGCGCAGGTTCTCGAGTGGAGTGGCGTAGACTAGGCGGTCGACTCCTAGCGTGTCGGCGAGGGCAGCGCCACGCTGTCTGACAATGCCGGCTAGGCTTGTCCCGCCTGGGGGCGGCGTGCCAAAGGCGGTGCGATCGGCTTCACGCTGGTGGGCCTCGGTGAGGCGTCTTACGGAAGCCAGCTTCCGGCCCTCCACGAGGAGGGCGAGGCTGCGAGCCTCCAGTGCTTCGGCGTCGGCATCGGCCGGGAGGGGGATGGACAAGTCATGGATTGCTGCATGTGGGGCGTCGAGGGCGTTCTCGCCAGAAGCGCCGCCGTGGCCGATGACCATCACCTCGGTGGTGGTGCCGTCGCAGCCATCGGACCAAGGAAGAGGGTCATTGTAGATCGCAACGTTGATGGGGAAAGCGTCGAGCGAGGCCGTGTCAGAGTCGACAGGCATCGGATCGGTCGAGCCAACAGACTCCAAGTCCACAGCAAGCTCGCCGGAGACGTGGAGCTGGCTGTGGAGGTTGACGAGGTGGTCGGTGCCCGCGTCAGAGGAGAGCTCGTCGGAGATGAGGGTCTTGTCAAGGAGATCGGCAAGGCCGCTCGCCGCGCAGACGTTGGTGACGCCTTGCAGCGTGTCGTGGAAAGCGCCATCGGGCGTGCCGGGCTGGCTACGCTCGCTGGGGAGAAAGAGGGTTCCCGTCCAGAACAGGTCTCCGGACGACGGTGCACCTGGCCCCATGGTGGGTGCCAAATGTCGGGTGGTAGGTGCGACATATGCCAACTGGTGGCTTATCATTATGGGAGCCAGTAAGACGTCGCCGGTGCCTGGAAGCGGGATGAGCCGAAGACATGCACGCCGGCGAATCTTTCCCAGCTTCGGGGCTCTCCGAGGAGATAACACCCCTACTGCTGCTCTGCGGAGTCTCCGCATGATCACTAGATGAATGAGTGGCTACAAGATGCTCCTTGAGCTGTTTGGCGAGAGGAGGAAGAAGGGCACGGCTCGCTCTCTTCTCCTCCCTATGTGGTGTCTAAAACTAGCACCGATCAACCCTTTGCATGGGTGCCCCGGGGGGTTTATATAGGCTCACCCCCCAGGGGTACAATGGTAATCCGGCTGGGCGTGGGCCCCAGCCATCTGTCTCTACGCTCGCCGGCTTCCGTGCCGGCTGCCGGGGCCCGCCGGCTGGTGGGTCCCGCCGGCTGCCGGCTCCTTGGTCGACAGGCAGGCCCCACTGTCCAGGGCCTTGTCGGTGGCTGGTTACTGTTGCCTCGACCTGGTGACGAGGGCTTCACTGAGGTGGGCGTGGCTACAGTGCCGCCGCCCGGCGGGCGATCGCTGTAGCCTCACCGCATCTTGTCTCCTTAATGGGGCGTCACCTTCGAGGGAGGGGGCAGGCCGGCTGCGGGGAGCCGGCCCCGTCTCGGGTCGACTGGGGGAGGCCTGGCCGCCTTCGGGCGTCTCTCTGCCTGAAGGGGCCCACCGCCCGTGGGCCGCGCTGGCAGCCCGTCATGGGTGACATCAGGGTCAACATGGCAACAGTGCCGCGCCGGACGGGTCATGGCCACCCCGTACGGGGCACTGTGCCAGGCGTGCTCCGGGATTCGGGGGTGGCAAGCTTTACTGTAGCCACGCCGTGTCACATCACCGTTATGTGGATGCAGACTTCGAGGGTACGATCTTGACTGCTTGGTGGGAGCCGGCCTCTTGGAGTCGGCCTTCTCGTGGCCGGCTTCTTGGAGCCGGCCCTCCCGCGGCTTTCTTCATGAGGGCTAAAGTCGGGCCGCCTTCCGGTAGTCGGCCGGGGAGACAGCCGGCAAGGGGAAGGCGGCCCCACGTCTTGGATTCTTGAGGGCCGGATCGGCTCGTAATTTTTTCAGAAGGGCCAGGGGAGCCGGCTAGGCTACCCGTGGTCATTTACTCCGACATGTATTATTGATAGTGGAGAGTGTCTTGACCACTGCATCATAACATAAATTAGGACGGGAACCAAACAAATTAATCATGAGTTATTGCCATATTACCTGGCCTAGATTTACTGGAAAGAAACAATGGGGTTGCCTTGCTGTTTTCAGAGTTTGTCTTCTTATCTTCAGCAGCCTGCACAAAATTAACACACTAGCATTGCTATCATTGGCCAAGTCAGATAATAGGAAAGCAACATTGACACAATGAACGTTTGGGCAACTAACCTACACCAAATTAACACAATATAGCACAGCTATCATCAGCAGGTAAGGTAATACGAAAGCAACATTGACACAATGAATGAATGGGCAACCAGAGAAGCACTACAATTCAGTAATGTGCGTGATATGAGATAGCACATTCATGCAGCTCAGTACGCAAAACTACCAGGCAGTTTTCCTTAAAAAAATCAACATTGGCGCCTTTAACATTTTGCTACAACTAATTTTAGATCAGATAAAGGTTAGATTCACGCTGATTAACAAAATACATGCTGGTGTAAAAATATAATGATATACAATAGGTACTAACATCAACACTGGAGCACAGAGAATTCCCGCAAGATATTTTCCTCGAATACGATCCCAATGGAGGAAGTCTTGTATCGTTTAACCTTATTTTATAAAAGAGGGACGGGTAAGAAACATGTAGAAAATATGATCAGGATGCTATAAAATTTCATGATGCAAGGATACGCACACGCTTCTTAGAATGGAGTTGACATTCTTTTGCTAGACTGGAGCGGACTAGTTCTTTGGCCACTGGAATCTGCTTATTATCAGTGGGAGTTGGGTTTCTCTGTGCTGGAGCAGTATCTATGAAAAATGGAGTTGGTTTATTATCTCCTGGCATTTGGATCTTTTGCAAAGACCTGGTTTGTAACCCTTCAGATTCTAACATAGCCATCTTCCCCTTGCATGCCTTATATAGAAGAATGCGGATTCAGTTATAAAACATGCTACAACAGAGATGGAATAGGTACTGAAGAATAGAAAGGCATGACATATTGACATGTATTCACTCCATCCAGAAATAAATGGATGGGCCTAGGCGTATTTCAGTTCTAGATACATCCAGTTTTATCCATTTCTGCGACATTTAATCCGGACGGAGGGAGTATGATGTAAGAGCTAGGGATACGACATGACAACATAGTAAAAAAACACTGAAAAACCCACTGCAGAACCAAAGTATTCAAACCCACTGATATGAGATAGTACACTCATGCAGATCAGGATGCAAAACTACCAGGCAGTTTTCCTTGCAAAAATCAACATTGTGGCCTTTAATTATACATTTTGCTACAACTAAATTTAGATCAGATAAAGGTTGGATTCATGCCGATTAACAAAATACATGCTGATGTAAAAATATAGTGATATATAACAGGTACTTACATCTACATTGGAGCACAGAGAATTCCTGCAAGAATCTTTCCTCATAAACGATACCATTGCAGAAAATCTTCTATCTGTTAAGCTTATTTTTTTAAAGAGAGATGGGTAAGAAACATGTAGAAAATATGATCAGCATGCTATAAAATTTCATGATGCAAGGATACGCACACGCTTCTTAGAATTGAGTTGACATATTTTTGCTGGACTGGAGCGGACTAGTTCTTTGGCCACTGGAATCTGCTTATTATCAGTAGGAGTTGGGTTTCTCTGTGCTGGAGCAGTATCTATAAAAACTGGAGTTGGTTTATTATCTCCTAGCATTTGGATCTTTTGCAAAGGCCTTGTTTGTAACCCTTCAGATTCTAACATAGTCGTCTTCCCCATGCATGCCTTGTATAGAAGAATGGTGCTTTAATTATAAAACATGCGGCAGTAGAGAGATGGAATAGGTACTTAAGAATAGAAAGGCATGACATATTGACATGTATTCCCTCCATCCAGAAAAATGGATGGGTCTAGGCGTATTTCAGTTCTAGATACATCCTTTTTTATCCATTTCGGCAACATGTAATCCGGACGGAGGGAGTATGGTGTAAGAGCTAGGGATACGATAGGACAACACAGCAAAAAAACTCTAGTTGAATTTAAAACTATATGCTAGCGGAATACGTACAGAAATAACTAAGGCAACATACACATGTATGATTGGGAAAATAAGATGGCATTGCAACAGAGCACTAGAACAACACTTCAATGTTAAAAAAACATGGTATGGTAGACAGATGAAGTACATACTGATGAATAACAATGCATAAGATATTCAGAAGCATGATGTCCAAATTAAGCAGATGGCATTGCGATAGAGTAGAATGACAGTACTTGAATTTGAAAACATGTTATCATGAATGGAATAGGTACTGAAAAACAGGAAGGCATGACATATTTACATGCATGATCAGCATGCTAAGCACATGGCATTGCGACAGAGTAGATACACTCCAGGACATTATATGCATGTTGTACCCATATCACAGGCCAAGTTAGAGCAAGGACCTTGTGGGGTGAAGAGGATTCATCATCTTTCTGCAAGTCTTCTGAAGAACTGCCTTTACATGTTCCATCATATTGGGTATCATTGACATCAAGTTTATTGGACTTTAGATTGCTCCGTGAGGTTCTTGTGGATATATCAGTGTGTGCAATTATATCTGACATGCATGGAAGACAACTAGTAGTTACATTTATGTAATGAGTGCCTATAGGAGAGGACATAAATAGTAGGACTGGGGTTAACTAGCAGCAACAGGTCTCATAAACTAAAGGGAGAACACAGATGAAAGCTACAGAATATGTATCATTTGTACTCGAGATTAACTAGATGGCACACGAAAGTATTAAAGAACAACATAGGAAATACTAGAAGTGGTATAATACTAAAATCACCAGCCTGTGGGATAGCATTGGCTGATGGATGATAACTATGGAACAATGTTACCTAAAGAACAAGTATCTTAGCTGAACTATGAAACAACGTTAACTCCTGAACAAGACCCGTAAGAGATCAGCATGAATATACAGTGAAATGTGATGATCTATTTTCCATGCTTAGGTCACTACAAGAAATATGTCAACTAGTGACCTTCTGTCAGTGACCCTGGAAGAAATGGTCATAGATCTATGACCATTTCAGACCAATTGGTCAAAAGCTGTTCGGGGGGCTCCAAACCCTAAACCACTGCGACCATTTTGGTCAGAAAAGTCATAATTTCCTTAGATGAAATGGTCATAAAGCAAACAACGCTAGTCCGCTGCCTTATTTCTAGTTGTTAACGACCAATATAGATGGCCATAGCCTTGTAAATTGTGGTGGGTTGCTATGACTAGGCGCCACCTCATCAGTTTTGCATATGTGTCATGTCCATGTGGCAGTTTTTGCCCTAGGTTGTGAAGCAACCTATATTTCTGTCATTTTCAAAATTTCCAAAAAATCTCATAAATTCTTTGGGTCATATCTTCGTCAATTATGTAAAAACCTTCCTTGCCTAGTTCAAAAATAATTCAAAAATATTCATTTTCCTATTCTGTTCAGAACAACAGTTTGTGAAGGAAGTACCACTTTGGTGTGTCCAAATAGTATCCATTTTCTATAGTGCTTTCCTATGCCCAAATAACCATCCTCCACCAAATGCCAGCTCAATCCATTCATTATTTTGAGCCGAGCTTCAACATTCGTAGTTATATCCAGTGTGGTAGTTTGCAAAGCAAGTAACACCTAGGCTACTCCTTTTGAGCTGAAAATTTGTGAAGGCGGTCTTCTTAGTAACTGATCATCCTCAGCCAGAACTCACGCCCATTAGCCATGTACATTTCCCATACCGCTAATCAAACACTTGGCTGCTAATTCATGTTTGAGCATCGATCGGTCTCCTCGTGAGAATATTTTGTTGTAATTTTGTTCCTAGCACCTACCTGGGGAGTGCCCAACCCACTAGACATGCCTAGGCCACCCAGAACACATGGCAACGCCACGGTCACGCGGTGACCACGCGGCGGGCATGCGAGTTTACGCGCTCTAGAGTTGGGGCCCTCGGCCACCGCCCAAACCTCGACATATTGCCACCAAACCATGTATTTATGGTTAAATAGGTACTTATGTAACTAGAAATGATTTTTGGAAAAAATAACTAGCAAACCATGAGGCAGCCACAGTTCAAATTTGACCCGCTTCCAACTGAATCGGCGGAAATTTGTCTTTTTCATGAGAGGTGGATCAAAACTTTTTACACCCAACCATTTTGTCAATTGTGCATTAAATATGTCCTAGTATTTTAGAAAATTGATTTAGTCCAATTTTGCAACAATTATTTGGGAGGTCCTTCACAAAAAAAACCTCCTTTTGGGCACTCGGAAAATGGAAAATGGTTTTTTTGTCCATAGAAAATGAAAACTTCCTTAGGCAACATTGTTTTCCATTCCAATATGCATCCTTGTGCACAATATGAGATCATTTGAACAAACTATGTCATGAATGTGGCCATAAGATTGATCATTTGGGTTGAAAGCCATGAATCTTCACACATGATAGCTCATTTCTGAGAGCACTTTTTTAAAAGAATTGTCGTATTACAAGTTTATTATTTTTCCAGGAAACTTGGTCACATATGATGACACAGTGCGAAGGTTTCCAATTTTTTGAATTTTTTTGAATTTTTTATGCCCGTTTCAAAATGCGGTCAAAACGGCGGGCTTGTCCGTTCCTAGCTAGTGGTTGAATCTTGGAAATTTTTTGGTGTTTCTCTGATTAAATAGATACTTATGTACCTAGAAATAATTTTTGGAAAAAATAAAGAGCAAACTACGAGGCAACTACAGTTCAAATTTGACCCGCTTCCAGCTAAACCGGCGAGAATTTGTCTTTTTCACAAGAGGTGGATCAAAACTTTTTACACCCAAACATTTGTTCAATTGTGCACCAAATATCTCCTAGTATTTTAGAAAATTGATTTGGTACAATTTTGCAACAAATATATGGTAGGTCCTTCACAAAAAAACCTCATTTCGGGCACTCAGAAAATGGAAAATGAATTTTCCATGCAAAGACAATGAAAACTCCCTTAGGAAACATTGTTTGGAATTCCAAGATGAACCCTTGTGCACAATATGAGATCATTTGAACAAACTATGCCATGAATGTGGCCATAAGATTGATCATTTGGCTTGAAAGCCATGCATCTTCACGCATGATAGCTCATTTCTGAGAACATATTTTAAAAATAATTGTCGTGTTACAAGTTTATTATTTTTTCTGGAAATTTGATCACATATAATGACACAAATGCGAAGGTGTTCCAATTTTCTGATTTTTTTGAATTTTTTATGCCCGTTTCAAAATGCGGTCAAAACGGCGGGCTTGACCGTTCATAGCTAGTGGTTGAATCTTGGAATTTTTTTGGTGTTTCTCTGATTAAATATATACTTATGTACCTAGAAATGAATTTTGAAAAAATAAAGAGCAAACTACAAGGCAGCTACAGTTCAAATTTGACCTGCTTCCAACTAAATCAGCGAGAATTTGTCTTTTTCACGAGAGGTGGATCAAAACTTTTTACACCCAAACATTTGTTCAATTGTGCATCAAATATGTCCTAGTATGTTAGAAAATTGATTTGGTACAATTTTGCAACAAATATATGGTAGGTCCTTCACAAAAAAACCTCATTTCGGGCACTCGAAAAATGGAAAATGAATTTTCCGTGCAAAGACAATGAAAATTTCCTTAGGCAACATTGCTTGCCATTCCAATATGCACCCTTGTGCACAATATGAGGTTATTTGAATAAACTATGCCATGAATGTGGCCATAAGATTGATCATTTGGCTTGAAAGCCATGCATCTTCACGCATGATAGCTCATTTCTGAGAACACATTTTAAAAATAATTGTCGTATTATAAGTTTATTATTTTTTCTGGAAACTTGATCACATATAATGACACAATGCGAAGGTTTTCCAATTTTCTGATTTTTTTTTGAATTTTTTATGCCCGTTTCAAAATGCGGTCAAAACGGCGGGCTTGACCGTTCCTAGCTAGTGGTTGAATCTTGGATTTTTTTGATGTTTCTCTGATTAAATAGATAATTTCGTACCTAGAAATGATTTTTGGAAAAAATAAAGAGCAAACTATGAGGCAGCCATAGTTCAAATTTGACCCGCTTCCTACTGAATCGGCGAGAATTTGTCTTTTTCACCAGAGGTGGATCAAAACTTTTGACACCCAACCATTTGGTCAATTGTGAATTAAATATGGCCTAGTATTTTATAAAATTGATTTGGTCCAATTTTGCAACAAATATATGGTAGGTCCTTCACAAAAAAACTCATTTCGGGCACTCGAAAAATGGAAAATGAATTTTCTGTGCATAGAAAATGAAAACTCCCTTTGTCATTGTTGTTTGCCAATCTAACGATGCGTTTGGATGTCTCCATTGGTGAGCTCTGTATTGAATTGGTCTGGAATTCCAAATCAGTGAGGAAATTGAAATGGCACGAATACGAATTCGCCTGTTTGGTTGTTCACTGAATTGCCCCTTGAAATGCCTATGAGGTTGCAATACCAAATCCTGTTTGGATGACAAACTTTGGAATTGCATAGCTATATTGCCATGAAAATTATACTCCAGTGGGGCATCTCCTTTGGCCATGGAGCAGAAGAAATAAATATGGTAGTAAGAAAAAAATATTCTAGCAATGTCCTTTGGCCATGGAGCAGAAGAGGAGCAGCAGTTCCTTCGGCCATGGAGTAGAAGAGAGGCGGAGGACGGCGGGCAGGGAGGAGGGCGGGGCGTGGCCGAGGAGGGCGGGGCATGGTGGCCGGGGAGGACGGCGGGGCATGGCACATGGGGGCGGGGCATGCCGGTCCTGGGCCGCCGCCGACCTGCATGGCGGGGTGTGGCTCAATGGCGAGGAGAAGAGGAGTTGGGGAAGGACCGGGGAGGAAGGGACATGTGCCGCCGTCGGACTCCATGGTGGTTACCGCCGCCACCAACCTGCTAGGTCGCTGCCGCCGCCCGCCTGCTACTTGCTAGGTCGTCGCGAGGTCGCCTTCTCGTATCCCCTCCCTTCTCTCTTCTATTTCCTCGTTGCGGGCTCGAATAGGTACGTTTTGCGGGAGGTGGCCATTTCAGTCCATTTTGAAGGGGTAGCCCTCCGAAACGTGCGAGGCAGATTTACGTGGTAGCCAAAATGGACTGAATCTGTTTTTATTTCCAATACGAATTCAGTGTCCAGCCAAACAACTGTATTGATGTGAGATGATTACCAAATCCATTTCCAGGGCTCCAATGGAGACATCCAAACACAGTGTAAGATTTAAACTTGTGCAAAATATGACATCATTTAAACAAATATTTTATATGTCTTTCACAAAAAAACTCATTTTAAGCATTGAAAAATGGAATGAAAAATTTGTATGTAATCAATCACGACCAATTTATATGGTCAAAAGATCTTCAAATTATTTGGTGCGCTCTGATTTGTCCATAGGTATATCACGCGGATCATGCGTCAACCACCGTTGGATGCTTCTGGATCCAATGGCAGCCCTCGCCCCCTTACCCTCTCACCCAAACCCTAACTTATGGATCCCCTCCTCCCCCCCGATCCACTCTCCCCTCTCGTCCAACAGCCGCCACCCCCAACCCTCTCGCTCCTTCTCAATCTCTCGATCCCCAACCACCCAGCCGCCGCCGCCACCGTCCTCCTTCCTCTTCCCCAACCCCGGCCGCCGGCAACCCCTCCCTTTCCCTACTCTCCCACGGCCGCGGTCGGATCCGCGCTCCCCCTCGCTGATGACCTAGACCTAGCCGCATGGCACGGCCATGGCCATGGCGGCGGGCAGATCCACCCCCTCCCCTGCTTTGTTCCCTCGACGCCTGGCGGTCATCCCCCATTAGGCCACCCGCAGCAGCTCACCCGCCCCTCCTCCTACTCCCCGACGCCGACGCGCTCGTTCCCCGCCTTCCCCCGCCTGAACCGCCTCCTCCTCCCTGCCGATCCTTCGCTTCCCCGTGGCCCTAGGCCAGCGCTTTCGGTTTCTCGGCTCCCGTAGGCGATTCCAGCATGGTGGTCGTCGGCTCCGCGGACTCGAAGATGAAGACGGAGGTGGAGGAGAGCGAGCTGGCCGAAGGCGAGGCGGTTCCAACCTAGCCGCCGCAGTGGGTCACCAGCACCGCGTCTCCCTCACCTCTGTCGGCCGACAGCACCAAGGGTTGCTTTCCTCCTGCCTTCATGCGTGCCAGCAACCGGGACCTGCAGCCTCCACCACCGGTGTCGGAATTACGTCAGGGCAGGTAACCCCCAAACCCCCTCCCTTCTCGTCTGCTCCTCTAACATCTCCTCCAACATCTGATGTACGCGTGTATTATACCATCTCGTCTGCTTGTATTGTGTAAGGAAATCAAGGGCTTGCGGAAGAGATAGGAGGTCCATGGAGAAGATGCTCTGCTCCACCTCCAACCCACCCTGCCTCCTACTACAGGAACAGGATGCCATGGAAGGTCTTTTTCTGTTTGGTCCTGCTTGTGCTTGTATTCAAGCAGCCATGTGTGTATAAAATAGGTTCAGTCTGCAACAGTCACATGATATGTCTGTCTACTACACGGTTTGATCATTTCTGAAATCGTGCTAGTCCGAGCAACACTTAGAGGGCATACCAGGTAGAAAATGTCATCCAAATTACTCAAATGGAACTGTCAGCTGTGTGAACATTGCATTTAAACTTAATTTTATATCATGTATCATGGTTGGGTGTATAGTAATCTGCAGTAATTTAATTTTTTGGCAGAAAAACTGGATTGAAAAAGCTGCACAAGTTTTCTGATATGGGAAATTTGACACAGTGGTATTTTTTTAGTACGATAGATGGAGTAGCTAATTGGTGTTTGTGATCTTAATTTTGGGTGCCTAGTTTTCGAGACGGAGAAATACTATACTAGTGGAGTGTAGGTTTGATTTGCCGGTTCATGTCAGGCAGGTTTGTTCCTGGCTCCACCTCCACTAGTGTAGTATGCTGTCATATCAAATAGTGCTAGTTATTCCTAGCAAATGAAAATAAAAGAAGGATAATAGTGCTAATATGGATAGATGATGGAAGGGAATTTTAGCAGCAATCTGTAAACTGCACTTAGTTTTGTACCCTCTAATAGCTAAGATGAAATAAATCAATTATGATTACTGCTAGCTGTGGAGGGGCTTTTTTCTAGAGCAATCAGTCAGTAGGAGGGTCTTTTTTCTGCTGCTAGTTTTTGCTTCAGTTGGGTACATGAATCTCTGGTTATAAGGATTTCAGAGCCATGACCCATGGTATATACTTACTAGTACTTTCTACTGTGATTGAGTATTTATTGTTGGTGCTTCCACTACGTATTATTCACCCATTTGCATCTTCTTACTCTAGCATCAAAGGCCCACAAAAGAACAAATAATCCTTTAAATTCTATATAATTTATTGAGTACTTTTTAGTTATTGAACGAACTCATACTGGTTAGTGTTGGTCATATGTAAGTAAACTGGATACCCACCAGACTAACTATTTCCCAAAGTTAGAGTGATACATTCTGTACTACACTGCTAATGCCTATCCGAGTTTGTTGTTTTATTTTCATGGTAACTAAATGTTGACATATTAGCTAATTGTGTACCTAAATATGACCCAGGTACAGTGGTGCTGCTGGTTCCTTGAGGCCGGGTCGAGTTGAGGTAGGGGATAGGAAGGTTGAGCCGCTCGGGTGCTGATCATGTACATCGGCGCTCCTTCCGGGGACCCAACTAAACCAATTATGCAAGGCTTCTCCTGCTGCTGCATGTCTTCATCAACCTAGTTCTTCCACAGGGAGAGATCTAAATCCTTCACTTGTTCACTGTGTAATCTGCAGATTACTTCTTCCATTAATCACCTAGTGCTCCTGTTAGTGACATTCATCTAGTATTTTTTTTGCAAAACATGCAATGGTTTGGAGTAGTTTATCATGGCCTGATGGAAACTTCATGTTGTTAGCATGTATATATGTACTACTACAGCAGCCAGAAGCAATCCATTTTATTAAATGCATCATCTCATTACACTAGCTACCCCAACTTGTTTGGGACTAAAGGCTTTGTTGTTGTTGTATTCATCTCATTACACTAGCTAGCACAATATATTAGTTAAGGCAACTCTACTACATATCAATTTCCCCTACTGGATTGGTTCTATATTTTTAAATTTGTTTCGTGGTGCATGAGCCCAACCTAAAGAAATATAGGCTTATGATGACTATTTTCCTTCTTAAGTAATCATAGTTGTTGGCTTCGGTAGCTTGCTGAATATGTTGTAGTTATATATAGAAATGACGTGCCTTCTATGCTTAAATGATTGTTTGGCTCTATATAATTGTTGACATGAATATCTTGACTTCCCAAACAAGTATAGGATTGTACCTATGCATACAGATTATCCTAACAAAACTGAAAATAAAAATTGAAGCATGAAATAAGCAAATAAGTGGCTGATTTTTATTTGCATGTTAAGCAGAAATTTGTAGATAAGGCTTGTATATTACGAAATATTGTCACACCTCTGAGCTTCTACTGTTGTTAGGGACATCGTAGTGTGATCTTCATGATTTTTCGCTTGAAGATGTACTGATTCATTATTCAAGCAGAGACCAAAGTCATCTTTTGCTACTGTTAGCTCTATGGATGTGTATTTGCCTGCAACTTCTGCCAGCTCTAACTTGGTTATATAGCAGTTCAATTCAGTCAATCTGTTGGAACTAGTTTGTATATTACTTGTATACGATTTCATATCCTGCCATATGCCATTGTCGACTTTCTTAGGTACATAATTGTTATGTCTTGCAATCTGGTATTGATGATTGTCAATGTATTCATTTATACCTTTCTAGTGTACCTTGTATGTGACCCAGCTGATCTGTATATCAATGCTCTATTTCCAATAGATGTATGCTGATGCCTGATGGTTGATTCCTTAAAACTTCACTGTTTTAGCAGTAGCATTTTTCCTTAGTGCATAGATGTATGAGCGATCACTTATGCTTGAAACCTTGCTCTCTTTCCCAGGAACCATCGTGGTCTGTATCACTACTGGGGCAGGAGAGGAAGGACTGTTGGTGTCTCCAAGAAGAGATAAACTGCTTCACAAAGATCCCCGCATAGCTTCACTACTACTGTGTTGGTCCATTTCCAGAATCTTAAGGAGTGTTCTTGTTTAGACGATTACCTTGGATGATGCTTTTGCTTAAGGAGAGGCTCAAGAAGATCAGGTATAAACTCCTCCCCCTCTTGTTTGTTTTTGCTTCATACTGTTTGGTGGTTGATACATTACTGTGCAAGTTCTATGGTATGTGAGTTCTTTCTGTTGCTGCAAGCATTGACACAATATGTCATGTGCAGGGAGCTCCGCATCCGAGTTTCAGCCATCCTCTACAGCCAGGAGCTCTGGGCCAAAGGAGCAAGCAGCACTGCAAGTTCATTGAGGCCAGATCGAGTAAGATGGCACACCATGGCGTGTGGTGGTGTATTTTGCTTTCGAGAACAGTACTGTTTATTTGAAGTGAGATGTACTCGTCTAGTGGCTGGCAAAAAATTGAAGGATGAAGTGTCATGTACTGTCTGTTGTAGTGAGCTGTTGTAGGAGTGAAACGAAAATTTATCTGCTGTTGTATGTGCTATTTCCCTGTAATGTCTTGTGTACATTTTACTTGAACATTAAATTCTTCAGAAAAAATGTTCTTACTGGACCTGATAGTGGCCACGGCCCAAATATACTCGTACTATTAAGATGCCATGGCCCAAAATAACCTGGGCTGAAAAGCTATTCAGAAGTATTATAAGCAGACCTCGACTCAAATAGAAAATAAAAACAAAAAGGAAACAAACTATGTGGAAGGTAAAAGCCCATTATAGAAAAGGCCCAAAAACATCAAGCAAAAAAATATCCTAAAAGGCTGAATTAATGGGCTCGGCCCATGTAGAAAATCAAATTGGACCAGGCTGATTCTTGTGCCACATCAGATTGCCACGTCGGATGCCTACGTGGCCTGGGGAGGCTGCTAGTGACCAAAACAAAACAATAGGCATATTTTGGTCATAAACGTCCACGACCTTCTCACAGAGAAGGTCGTTAATATCAGTTTACGACCACCAGCTTTTGACCTTCTATTTTTGGTCAAAAAAGGTCGCAAATGAAAAATAATGACCTTTCATTGACCAATAGTCAAGGTCACAAGTTAACATATTTCTTGTAGTGGATGAATAACAAAGCCATAAATGTTGCATACAAGTAAGATGAGGGTACAATCTATCTGGCTGCCATCCATAGGATTGAGCATCATGTGCTGACTTGTCGATGGCCCTGCAGTTGTTGTGGCTGTGCATGTCGGGCACACGCATTCGATGCAGGGAACTGTTGAGTGGGGACTATAGCTCCCTTCTGGTGTATGCTTCCCTTGTTCGAGCAGCTGCGGTGAGTCAGAAGACGGTGTGTCTGAAGATGCAGATAACGCATAATGTTAAGAACGACATATCTCTTTGATCTGAAGAAATGCACTAAGAGATCAACAGCAAGGTACGAGAGTGGTCACACGTCTGTTGACTGAAGACTAAATTGGGGTCACATGATTTATTTTATTTTGGTACTTTCCGATCTACGCCGGATGGCTGGCCGTCTTGTGCCTCTCGGCTGACACTGTTTGGAATCTTCCCCGAACAGCCAGCGACCAACGGCAGAGCAGCCTGCCTCCGCCGTCCGTGGCCCCGGCCAAAACCCCGCTCCCCGCCCCACCGCAATGTCGTGGTTGCGCCGCTCCTGGGCCAATCCACAAAGACTGCCCGTCATCCAGATCCGGCGGTGGCAGTACCTTCAACCCACGCAACTCTAAAAGATAGCCATCTAAGCGTTGCTTCCGCGGCGAACTTGAGGCCCCGCACCATTACATTAGACACCAGCCAACCAGCAGCCTAGGAGCTCTGCCGCCTCGAGGGGTGCTGCTTCCCATTGCAAATCGATTGGCCCAGAATGAAAATTCATACAACTGACGCCTAAATAGAGTGATTTGAGATGAGGGTGCGACCTATCTGGCGGCATGGTGAAGTAGGCTGGTCTAGCTGCCGAGTCGGTGAGGCCGGCGCGGTTGCCGTGGCGACCGGCGGCAGGAAAAGAGCGATGTCACGATGGTCAACGGCTATGCCGAAGCAGCGCCAGGACTCTGGACGGATCCGAAGTTGGAGCCGCTCCGGCGCTGTGAACAACGGCGGGGGTGAATCGGCTCCGGTACGGTTCACGCGGCCGTCGTCGAGGCAGCACCAGCAGCACGGAGTAAGAGGCACACGACCTAGTGCACGACGGCAAATGGACAGCGTCTCTGGCATTAGGAAGGAGGGCCGCTGTGAAATTGGTGCAGTGGGGGCGCCATGGAGGTGGGGCTAAGGTTTTGTGGCTCGGGAGAAGGGAGCTTCCCGGGGAGAAGGTGATTTGGCGCCCACGAGGTATGAATGGGGGCGGGCGGGGGAAATTGGGAGGGGAGTGGAACCATGTCTTACGGACGCATTTGTCTAAAATGTGAGGGGGAGTTACAGTTCTACCCTTGCCTATAGGCTTCTCGGCTTGGGTCTGTGTACAGAGGTCGGGGATAGTAGAGTAACTTTGCTTCTCTAGGCGGGAGCGATTTCGGGCGAGGAGGGAGTATTTTGAACTATAGTGGGCGTGAGCGATTTCGGGCGAGGAGAGCGTGTTTTGAAATAGTGGGCGCGAGCTACTTCGGGCGAGGAGAGCGTGTTTTGCCGACCATGGTTTATGAATTATTTGGCACATGTCATTTCGGCCGAGGAGAAGGAGGGCTTGTATGAAGGTACGAACCTACTCTCGATGTACAACGGGCCAATTGATGTGTGTCCCACATAGGACGGTAATTTCGCGTCTCCCATTTATTTGCTCGGGCGAATTCCACCGAGCAAAGAGGATGTTTAACGGTTCGTTCAAATTTTGGGAGAACGAGCATCCACGTCTACCTTACCAAGTCGATTCGGATCAAATTTTGAAATATTAGCTTGCCACTTCTTTTTTAGATGGAGAGATGATGCTCGGGAGTAATGTGTTTTTACATGCTCGTTGCTAGAGATTTACTATATGACAAATAGTTGACCCACTCAAAAACGTGAATCAAACCCAAAATGAAATATCTCGATTCAATGAAATAGCTCGTTCAGTAGGTCAAAATAGTGAACTAAATCCAAAATTGAACACCTCAATCGAGTAGCATGTTGTACAGTATTATAGTACTCCATGAACATGTTGAAAGTCAAATTAATGAACTTGTTTGATATACGCATATATCCGTTCATGTGTGGATTGCAGACAACATGTTCTCCAATTTAAATATTTCAATGCAAGTTTATATCGAAACATGGTTTATATCAGTCTTTGATGCATAAAACGCGACCTCCCCCTCTCCCGGACTCCTGTTCTCTCTCTCTGTCTCTCTGTATCTCTCTCTCTCTCTCTCTCTCTCTCTCTCTCTCGCCGACAATCTTCAATTCTATCGCATGTATCCGACACAAAAACCTTGTTCGTCCCTCTCCCTTTCTCTCCATCTCTCTCTCTCTTTGTGTCTGTGTGGGGGGGTCTTTCTAGTTCGCATGCATATATACACCATCTATAGGTCTCTCTCGCACACTATGTATGATACTCTAGCTAGTCCAAGCTAGATATCTTGGGTGCACTCATCATACGCACACAGATTCCTTGGCTCTTTGCCTGTAACTCTCTCACGCACCACTAGGTCTTCTCGGAGCTCTTCCCCCCTCTCTCAAACTCTCCATCCACCTGGGTCACACATACACATGCATATCTCACTCGCACTCGATAGGCCCATCTAAAAATCTATCTCTCCCCCTCGTTCTCTCTCCATCTCACATGCGCACACACACAATCTCATGCCCAGCTAGCCAAGTATGATGGTCTCTCACTCAATTGTAGGCACACGCAGTCCCCCTATATGTATATGACTAGCTAATCTTAGTCTCCATCACAAACATGTGCATGGTCTATCTCGATTTATCTCGGGGCATCTTTCTATCACGCACGCACTCCCTCGATCTCCCACCCATATAGTCCCCTCACGATCTCGACGAGATCTCTCTATCACAAACACACCCTCTCTCCCTCCCCATGCGTCCATGCCATCCATGTGTCCCTCTCGACCTTTGTTCCTTGTTGGCCACACCTCTATTGGACATGTGCTATAGGGGTGTCTCTCTCCATTGCAAACAATCACACACTAGCTATCTTCGTGTTTCTCCTTGCCTCGCTTCTCCATCTCGGAGATGCATGCGTGATATGTTCGCATAAGAAATGAAAAAACACACTCTCTCTCTAATTTATCGTTTGTTGTCACTTTATCTTTCACACACATACTCTTTTTGCACACTTACTCATTCTCCTTCACATGCACTTGATCTGTCTCGACTAAGGCACTCTCCTCGGTCCATAGCATATAGATTTATTGAAAAGTCAAACATCACAAAGTTTGACCATGTACGTGGAGAAAACGAATTACATCTAGTATGGCAAACATATACCATTAGATTCACCATGAGATGTAGTTTTGTATGATGTATCTTTGGTATTGTAGATATAGATAACATTTACGTAAACCTGATCAAAGTTTCCAAAGTTTGACTTCTAAAAAATTTACATGCACTGCATTATCGAGCGGATGGAATATCTCTTTCCCCCTCTCAGCTATCTGATGCACCACTCAGCCTTATCGGGGCTCCTCAATCTCTCTCAAACTTTATTGGTCAGTTTGGTTCGTGACCTGACCATCATGCCTTGATGGACGGTACTGTCTGGTGTGGACGTGAGATGTAAACTATTTCTGCCTAGCCAGTCTTGTGTGGTGCTGAAGAGTTTGGTTCATGCCTGGGCCAGGCAAAGCATCAGTGTCCCATCAATCAATCCATGCATCAATTATTTAATGCTAATATCCATTCGTGTTGCTGTTAGCCTCGTGGCCACATGACCAGGCACGCCAGGTGTTCGAAATTGGTCGCCTGGGCTAGGTTACTTGCAGTGTCTGGAGTTCAGCCAGGCTAATTAAAGTGCAAGGGAACCCAGGCCAGGTGGGCTTTCTTTTTCACAGGGTAGCAACCAAACAAGCATGCATGAAATACAGCCACAACCCCAGGCCAGGCAAAAGATGCTCAGGACGCAAGCCAAACTGGCCTTATATCTCCCTGGTTCACACATACACATGTCTCGCTCGCGCTATACATATAGACCCATCCAACACTCTCCACCCTTGTTCTCTCTCCATGTGACACACACCCCCCTAAGTACCATAATCCCTCAATCCATCCTAGGCACAAGCACTCCCCCCCTCCTAAGTATGATTATCTCTTACTAGCCAACAGGAACACACATATTGTCTCCTTCCATCCATACGTCTATCTCGATATCTCTCGGGGCATCTTCTATCACGCACACACCTTGTCACTCGATCTCCCACCCATGTAGTCCCATCACGATCTTCAGGGGATCTCTCTATGAGAAACATACACTCTCTCCTCCCCATGTCTGCATTTTCTCCGTACGTCTCTCTCGACCTCTCTCCGTTGTTTGTCAGACCCCTCTTGGCAACATGCTAGGGGTCTTGCTCTCTCGGTTCCAAACAACCACACACTATCTCCTCACCTTGCCTCCGTTGTCGAAGATGCATGTGTGATATGTTTGCATAAGACATGCACACTTTTTCTCTACTTTTATCGTGTGTTGTCCATGTCTCTTTCACACACGCACACACACTTTTTTCACAAACTCTCTCTCTCTCTCTCTCTCTCTCTCTCTCTCTCTTGTTAGGGACTCTGTCACGTCCATAAGCATATGGATGTTTTGAAAAGTCAAACCTCAAAAATGTTTGACCAGGTATATGTGGAGAAAAACATTTATATTTGGAATGATCATTAGATTCATCACAACATGTACTTACTTCATACTATCATTTATCTTTGGTATTGTAGATATAAGTAATTTCTTTATAAACTTGGTCAAAGTTTCAAAAGTTTGACTTCAAAAAATGTTGGAACTACATTATCGAACGGAGGGAGTAGCTCTTTCTCTCTCTCTGCTATCTCTCACGGGCCTCCCCTCTCACTCGAACTCTCTATACCGATGCATTATACGCTCACTGTGTCAGCGTATAGCTCCGTATATTGTTTAGTTGACCGGTCAACCAATCCACATGCTGCCTTGTCAGCTCGTGTTCTGTATCTTCGTGTGCTGGCCCATGTGGCAGTGGGTAAAAATAAGTAAACTAGAGGCCCATCTGACACGCGGTGAAGTAAACAAAATTGAAACCACTCGGGGTAGCACCCCGCACGCTAGTAAATTGAGGGCGCATTGAGGACAAACTTCTTGCGCGTGAAGGACGCAGTCGCGCACAATTCACCACTGCGCGGCGGCATGCATAGAAGGACGCACTCGCGCACACCCAGCACACAACACACACCAGCACACGTGTACACCAGCGTCGCTGCCGGTTGAGATGGACGGCGAGGCAGCCAACAGGAGGAGGCGGCTCGAGCCAAAACCGCATCCGGCGAGCCTGGACTTCATCAGTAGCCTCCCCGATGACATGCTGCTCGTCATCATCAGCCTCCTCCCCACCAAATCTGTCGTGTGGACCGCCCTGCTCTCCCGGCGGTGGCGCCCCCTCTGGCGCTGCGTCCCCCTCAACCTCACCGTCGACAGCTGCCTCTGCGATGGGGATTGCAAACGCATGGCCGCAGTCTCCAAGATCCTTTCATCGCACCCTGGGCCAGCCAAACGCCTTGACATCCGCATGTTCAGTACGAACTGCAAGGGCCAACCCAAGTTCAACGAGTTGTTCTTATCCCCCGCCCTAGATCAGCTCGAGGAGCTCAGCTTTGAAGTTGGACGATGTCGCTCTCTGCCGCCGTCCATGCTCCGCCTCACGCCAACGCTGCGCCGCGCCAGCTTCAGCTCCTGCTATCTTCCCCAGATTAATGTCGCGCCCACTCTTCTTCTCCCTCAACTCAAGCAGCTCGACCTCTTCGACATTTTCATCTCGAAGAAGGCTATGGAGCACCTGCTCCACAGTTGTACTGCGCTCGAGTACCTTCGCCTGGAGCAGATGCACAGGTTCATTAGCCTTCACATCGCCTCGACGAATCTCCGATGGATTTATGTGTCTTGCTGGCCCCGCAACAAGACATCAATTGGGAAGAGATCACTCCAGCTGTTCCATGTTATGGTCATTCAGAATGCGCCTTTCCTTGAGAGATTGCTTGTATCGGATCTTGAAGGTCCAACAAAAATCAGGGTCATTGACGCACCGAAATTGACAGCGTTGGTGTACTCGTCTGCCAAATTCTCCGAACTCTTTATTGGATCCATAATCATTCAGGTACAACACTCATCTTCTTCTCCGTCTTCTTGAAATTCACATTTTTAAATTTCTTGTTGATGTATTTACGACCGTCTTCCAGAAAATGATTCCCACAAGCTTGACCCAGTCCATGCGCACAATGAAGATCTTAGCACTAAAATCTATTGGCCCCAATCTAGATCAAGTTGTTGGATTCCTTACATGCTTTCCGTGCACGAAGAAGCTACTCATCAAGGTGAAACTTCTTTCCTATAAGTAAACGGTAATCACAACGTAGCTCGATTTTTTAGTAATTTTCCCAAATTACGATGACAAGTGTAGTGTTCAAAACTGCATCTACGCACTGCACCGAAAGAAATGTTTTAGTATTTTTTTCTCATGTGATCACCTGCATCGTTTTTATGTTGTACTACTATAGTGGCCTAGGCTAGTCATAGTGGAAAGTAACTTAGACTACTCCAGTAACTCTATGGTTACCCTAAGAGCAAGTACTACCTCCGTCCTGGTTTACTCTTCCAATTTTGTAGTATCAAAATTTGACCATAGATTTAACTGACAAAATGTTACTGCATGTCACTAAGAACTATATCATTGGATTCGTATTTGAACATAATTTCAAATGGTGTAATTTTTAGTGACATGCATTGGCATTTTCTTAGGTAAATCTATGGTCAAAATTTTATACTAAATACGAGGTAGTATTACAAAAGTGGGCTATGTAGGCCAAAACATGTGCCAAATTCACTTGTGATGCATTTGGCATCGATGCCCCTCCATTGCTCACCTGGTGTCCCAATCTAGATCACCTACTTTGCTCCTGTGCCAAATTAACTCACGCAATGAAAAAACACTACGTGGGAGAGAGAGGACTGAGGCAATAAAAAACACTTGTTTGGGAGAGTGAGATGATGGTGTAGTTGGTTTGATTGATTTTTTTATACATGTGGGTCTGTGTGCACAGCGGTGCCAACTCTCTCACATCGCGAGAGCGGTGCCAAAATCTTTTGATTTGACATTGATGCGTGTTATGTGGCATACTTTTGCGAAATATGGCACCGGCCACATAGTGGAAGGCAACAAACGCCCAAGCTCTTCACGTGCTCCTAGTTAAATGAGAGGAAACAGAAAAAGAGAGAGAGAGAGAGTGAAAAAATATCACTAGCCAGCCAACCCTATCGTATGAGCGAATGATATTGGTACCTCTTGATGACACGGCAATCTTATGCATCCAACTGCTCTAATATGTTCTCTTCTTTTGCAGATAAAAAAGACTCGAAAGTGAAAAATGTGCTGCACTATAACAATCTCATCGAATGCCTTGGTCCCCATCTTATAGAAATTGATTTCATCAACTACCGAGGCAGCACATCTGAGATTAAATTGGCCAGGTTCTTTGTTCTGGAGGCAAGTGTGCTCAAGGTAATGAGGTTTGGCGTTCTCTGGCACAACAATGAATGGCGTGCTGATCACCGCAAGCGTCTAAGCCTAAATGACAAAGTCTCTACAGAAGCTGAATTTGTTTTTGAAACATCAAGTGGCCAGAGACTCGAAAACTTATTTGCCCATTAGTGACTTGTCAGGGCGGTGGATTTTAGTTTGTATGATAATGCTGCATCCACCTAAAGTAACGAAAGTTCTTACATAAACTTCCTAGTAATTCCCTCCTCGTAGGTGCAGCATTACTCCTAACATTTGTAATATCAGTTTGAAACTTGTAATATTGCCGTGTCCTATTCCTGCGTTTTCAAAATCCTGCGAATCAAGCAGGTCCTGAGTTGGTGATGATGTTGTGCCTCCCATCTTTCACCAATAGCCGTCGGATCTAGATCTGACGCATACAAACCAAGCTTCTCCATTTTTGCAAAAAGATGCCCGCACTTGTTCCCTATTTACAAACAACTCCTTGTCTCTCACAATCAGCCTCATCTCCTCCCCACCACATCTAGGAGTAGAAGGCTGTGGAAAAATCTGGCGCGATGGCCGCTGCCGGAGCCGTCCACCCCCAATCTTGGTGTTCCGTGCAATGCACGGGCATCTACGCATAGGAAATTATGTCGAACAGGGCTAGTTGTAAGCAGGATAGCTCTACAGCCATGATCATAGTGACTGCAGACGGTGAGGTTGACTATGGTATGCCGAACACGGCGCCTATACTCAGGTGTTATCTCTGGCGCAGGGTCTTGTCACTTCACTGTGAGGAGCATCACGTAATAATTTGACCAACGGGTAGTACAGTGCTAGTACTCTTACTACTACATTGGTAGTACTACTACTAGTACTAGTAGCACCACCATCTGGATTTAGGAGTACTACCACGTCCATCTGGATTTTAGTATTTAACTAGCAATATCTAGTAATGCATGTCACCAAAAATGTAGTACTCCCTCTGTAAATAAATACATGGTGTTTTATTCCTAACTAGAGTACTAATAGGATTACATGCAATGAACTAAACACTGCATGTCATGTTTGGTAGTCTCTGAAAGTGCGTTATATCGACTAGAGGGGGGGTGAATAGGCGATTTTTATGAAAGTCTTCAAAACGTGGAAGTTTTGAAGACAAACGATAGAAATAGACCTATTACCATGCAGCGAAAGGTAGACTACACTAGGCAAACCATAGTCAAGTATTCAATGAAGTGAAAGCATAATGACCTATAGCAGCTAGGTAGTTAGGATCAGGTAGGAAGATATTATGAAGCCAAACAGAACACGCAGTCACTCAGTGAAGACAAGAGATAGTGCAATCATACAATGACTTCACAAGGACCAACAGTAAGTAAAGGGAAAAGAAGGATGAAACCAGTGACTCGTTGAAGACAATGATTTGTTAGACCAGTTCCAGTTGCTGTGACAACTGTACGTCTAGTTAGGGCAGCTAGGTATTTAAACCTGAGGACACACAGTCCCGGACACCCAGTCTAAACACGCAGCTCAGGACACCCAGTCCTCACCGTATTCCCCTTGAGCTAAGGTCACACAGACCTCGCCGAATCACTCTGGTAAGTCTTCAAGGTAGACTCCCAAACCTTCACAGTCTTCGTTCACCGGCGATCCACAATGACTCTTGGATACTCAGAACGTGACGCCTAACCGGCTGGAGGATTCACAGTCCTCAAGTGTAATAAGTCTTCAGATCACACAGACAGGAAGACTTAAGTGATGCCTAACACTCTTTGGCTCTGGGTGGTTAGGGCTTTATCCTCGCAAGGAATTCTCTCTCAAAGGCTTCGAGGTGGGTTGCTCTCAAACGACAAAAGCCGTACTCTAACTCTGAGCAGCCAACCGTTTATGGTTATAGGGGGTGGGCTATTTATAGACACTAGGCAACCCGACCTGATTTGTCTGAAATGACCCTGGGTCACTAAGGAACTGACACGTGTTCCAACGGTCAGATTTCAAACACACACGATAACTTTACTTGGGCTACAAGCAAAGCTGACTTGTCCGACTCTGGACAAGATTCGCTCTCATAGTCTTCACTCGAAGACATAGGTTTTGGTTAAGCATCACTTCAGTCATTCTGACTGGTTCTCTTGGACCCCACTTAATAGTACGGTGGTTCCTATGACTCAACAAAGAAGAAAAAGAACTACGAAAGATCTAAGTCTTCGAGCTCCATAGGCTTCATGCGATGTCTTCTCTTGTCATAGTCTTTAATGTGAATATCTTCACATACCACCTTTGACATCAATGTCTTCATACATTTTTAGGGGTCATCTCTGGTAGGAAAACCGAATCAATGAGGGACTTCTACTTGTGTTATCCTGCAATTCTCACAAACACATTAGTCCCTCAACTAGGTTTGTCATCAATACTCCAAAACCAACTACGGGTGGGACTAGATGCACTTACAATCTCCCCCTTTTTGGTGATTGATGACAAACTAGTTGAAGTTTTCAATGGGGAATATAATGTGAAATTGTAAGGGATAAGGAATTGTCTTCATAAGTTTCAAGGGCTCCCCCTGAAGATGTGCATATGATCAATTTGCTTTTGGAATGCAAATGCACATGGCAGGTTGTACTTGTGGAGATCCTCTTCAACTTATGATGACAATTCATTACGCATGTGAAGGTATGTGAAGATAATGACATGCATAATGGAAAATGGACGTCTGCAAAATGATCTAAGTGCGGAATTTATCATCGCATCACAAAGTAGCAAATAAGTAGCAGACGACCATCGAGTTTAAGTGTTACAACTCAAAGAACCAAATGTATCAAAACAAGAGTTGTAAACACTAGGCAAAATATAAAGCAACCACCCATATGGACCCGCTTGAAGACTATCAAACTCATATGCTTCTCCCCCTTTTGTTAGTAAGGACCAAAAAGGTTTGAAGATATAGAGCATCTACTCGTTCCCATGAAGAGTAGGTGAAGCAGCAGGGTCGTCGGTGGTGTTTGGCGGTGCAGAAGAACTTGGAGCAGTGTTGAAGCGTGCTGAAGGAGGGGGTGCTGAAGTAGCATCGTATTCGTCCTCGATCACTCGGGCATTCACAGTTACCGCAGAGGAAGAGAACTCAGAGTCTTCAAGAGATGGAGTTCGTCGCAGCACTGCCCTTCGGGGAGGTGTGGAGTCAAACTTGAAGCGTTCAGAGAAGCCATCCTCTTGAAGATCATCTTCAGAGCACATAAGCGTCAGCCCTTTCCATGTGCATCGAGAGGTTTCATGGGAAACAAAGGCATTCTTGGTGGCAAGATTGCGAATGCGGCTAACATCCACCAAGAGGCTTTGCATTTGGCGCTTCAGCCAGTCATGATGCCAATCCTGTTTCTGATGAAGAGCTACCAGAAGTTCTCGGTCATTGAGAACACGAGATCGCTTCTTGGGTTGTTGGGCAATAGTGCTTTCGGTGGCTTCAGTAAGGGCACGATGAGGTGCACGCGTAGTTCCAGCCAGAGGATAAACACGAGTGACTGCTTCAACTCCTTTAATGTTCTGAGAGAAACTTTGATGCTCCGCATTCTGAAGACTAAGAGGCTCCTTGGCAGGCTCAGGATAAATGGCTTCAACGGACATATCCACATCAGGCAGAAAGATCCGATGTTTGCGAGCAGATGGCTGATATGAGATAGCGGAGTGGAGTTTAATCAGCTGCATTATCCATGGAGCGTAGAACTTCAAGCCAAAAAGATCAGAGCCTGATGCAGCAAGTTGGCGGATGAAGAAGTCTTGTGCATTGAAGCATTTTCCATGAAGAATATAGAAGACCAAAGTCTTCATTGCACCTTCTAGCTTGGCATGTGGAGAATGCCCTTTGATGGGCCAGAGAGTCGCCTTATGATGTGATAGATAGTCCTTGACAGATACTCAAGGTCTTCAACAAAGAACTCCTTAGGATATGCAGCATCTTGTGGCAAGAGCTTCATCATACTGAGGATCTGACTCAAGTTCGGTTCAGGCTTCTGAAAGATGTTCTCCATAGCTTCACTATGAAGCTGACATCCAGGTTCATAGAGATCTCTAGGAGTGGGCAGACCAGTGAGCTCAATGATATCAAAGGATTTGGCTTCGTGATGAACATTTCCTGTCATCCACTCCAGGACCCAAGTCTTCGGATCTCTGTTGTAGCCATGTATGTGAAGTGTGGCATAAAATTGGAGCAGCAGTTCTTCGTTCCAGTGCTCTTGGTCGGTGACAAAAGGCAACAGTCCAACCTCTTTGAAGCAATCCAGAGCTTCTTCCAGACAGGGCAGACCAGCTATTGCTTCGGTGTCAAGACGCTTATGTGGGAAGATGCGACCTTGATTGTACAGAATGCAGGAGTAATAGCTTCGTTGTGAATAGGTCCAGAACCGATCTGAACATATTCGTTCCCTTGAGTAGGGGTTCTTGGAGCTGTTGAAGAAAGTGTTGTCTGCTTTGAAGCCGTTGACACTGAAGGATCCAGGTGCTGATGCAGGACCTGGAAACCTGGGCAACCTTGGAATTGGCTCCTGTACCTGAGGCTTATGCTCTATATGATAGTCAAACTGAGGACCAGCAGCAGGCGCAGGAATAGAAGAAGTAGCATCATTGGCTTCGCTGACTTCTGGTTCTTGGGTTGGTGTAGGCTCCACATTTGCTTCAGCCATGACAGCGTCAGTGGATTCATTGGTGTTGGTGGTGGCAGCCTCAAGATTTTCTACCTCCACTTGATGAGCTGGAGGGTCGGGCACAGGCACGTTCTCCGCGAGAACAGCTTCGTCAGTAGTTGGGGGAGTGGGGACACGTTCTTCTTCTTGGGTGTCATCGGCTGATGCAGCTGGAATGTCTTCAGCAGCTTTAGCTTCAGATTCAGAGACTGGAGGCCTTGGTCCTTTGCGAAGCCTGCGTAATGCTGGCGACGCTTTTGGAGAAGGAGTTGGCTGGGCCTCAAGGTCATCTTCTTCTTGTTCTTGTGGGTGATCAACCCATGATGCATCCTGAGCAATTGGCGTCAGAGGACGACCAATGCTGATGAGTTCGCTGTGCATAAGCACATGCGATGATACCTGTTGGTGCTCGATCTGAGGAAGAACTGCATCATCTTCAACATGGTCATGGTGACCAATGTCTTCAGCAGCAGTGGGATCAGCTGCTGGAAAGTCTTCAGCTTCATGAGCCTTTGTGAAAGCAGGCTCATGGATAGTCAGTTGGCGCTCTTAATGTTCAGCAGCAGGGCGAACCATGGAGATGGGTTCAACAAGTAAGGGCTCTGTGGGAGCAGCCCATTCCTTCTTGGTCTTCCGCTTCTTCTTGGAGGGAGCAGCATCAGAGGCTTCAGAATGTTTCCTCTTTCTGGCCTCAGCCTCAGCAGTCCTTGTCTTCTTCAGTTCTGAAGCGATATACCTGGCTTTTGGCTTCGAGCCAGTCATGCTGGTTGGGAAGACAATGGGATGTGCTTCCTGCCTTGGTGCGTCGGGTTCGGCCATAGCGGGCTTCTTCTTCTTCTTCTTCTTCTGCTTTGCAGCCATCCTGGGGTTGATGCCAGGACGACCAAGGGCCTTGCGCTTCTCAACCTCATTGTGGGCTTGCACACTCTTGTCAGCCAGGACCTTCATGCGCTCACGAGAACCTTGAGCTTCTGCACGTTTCTTGAGAAAGGCTTCTTTGAGCTCGTGCAGCATAATCTTGAAGTTTTTCACCTCTTGCATGTTGAGCTTGGCCATATGCTTCTTGAACTGAGATTTCTCAAAGCCAATCTTTTGCTTCAGTTCGACGATGCGCTGAGCTAGAGCTAGCTCTAAAGCAATGGCGCCATGGAAGGCGACACTGAGGCCAATTGGAAGTTGCAGATCTTCGAAGCTGAGGTTGGGCGTGTCAAACCACTCATCAATGAAGTTGTGGATGATTGCCACGTCAAAGAGAGGCAGATCATTGAAGATTTCTGCTTCTTCTTTGCTCTTGATCAGTTGCTCAAGAGCATCATCTGCCAGATCTTCATCACTGGACAGATCAATGGCATCATTGTGCAGAATGGCAGCAGCAGTCAGTTCTTGGCTGGTGTGTGGCAGAGGCATCTTGACTCTCTAGGGCTTGGAGATGCGTGACAGATCTTCAGACTGCACACTGTCTTCAGGAGGTGCAGTAGCCAGTGGATTCGCCGGTGAAATTTTCGGTGGAGCAGCTGATCTTGAAGCCTTAGCCTTCTTTGGCTTCTACGGCTTTGGAGTAGGGGCTGGGGCTTCATCAGTGTGAGCATCATTATCAGAATGATCCACTTTGGCACCTAGAACAGAAATGTGAGTAATGAGGCCATCCAGGTTGTAGAACGGATCGATGACATTGGGTTCTGCACCACGTGTGCCATCAGTACGGGGAGCAGAGGGACCAGGGTTGAAGTCTAGTCCCAAATACTTCTTGTTCTGCTTCGCTGAGTTCTTGGCAAACTGGAAGTTGCGCTTGAACAAATTGTCATCACGACACCATAGTAGTGATGATGGGTGTGCATCTGTAGGCTGTGGTCCACGGACCATGCAGGGATAGAAGCCTTGTTCAATGGCTTCAGCTCTGGACCTGGGTTGAAGATTTTTGTATAGGATGTCTCCCCAAGGTCGCTTGATGGCATTTTTCTCAGCATATTCCTGGGTCACAAACCGGTATTTGAACCATTGTTCTGCCCAATATCTTCGAATCCATTGGATTCGGGTCTTGCGCTGATTGTAATCCTCTTCAGGATCTGTCTTGTAAAGCTCTGAGAGGTCATCAGGCAAATCTCTTGATGTTCCCCCACGACGCTGTCTGCCTCCCTTCCTTGCAGATATCTCTGTAGCCATGAACTTTTAACTAAATGGCTTCAACACGTTCAAAGGCTTCAGAGGCTTTCGCTTGCTGGACAAATAGGAACTGGCTTCGGGAGAATTTATATGATGTTGTAAGAATTCTACAAATGAATGCAGACTATGAGAACCAAGGGATTCTCCCACGGACATGTACCCGTGACAGCATTAAGGTGCGAGGGAAGGGGAAGAGGTCATATGCATTCTCAGAAGATTTTTGAAGATAAATCAGTTTAGAAGACATTGACCTCATCGTGCGAAGACATTCACTCATAGATAAGGAGTTGGTTCCAGATTTGTACGAATCCAGAGATCAGTACAAGTGAGGAATCTAACTACTTTGTGAAGCATAAGTGAACATACTAGGCATAATATGAGATGCAGTGTGAAGTGGATCCAACATGTGTGAACAGAAACTACTTGTGGTAGAAAGTGACGAATCTGTAGGATCAAAGGGGCCGTAAAAAGGAGGTTTCTATTTACCACACAAGGAACTACTAGACGGAGTAGAAGAACAGGCCGAGCAGTTCGATTGGTCGTGCCCTAACTTGGCGACGGAGGACACCTACGGCGACGGCGGAGAAGACGATGTCCGCAGTCGGCGTGAGGACGGCGTCGGAGAGGTTGCGGCAGCTAAGCGCTTCGTCGTTGGTGTCGTCGAGGGCTAGCGGTGGCGCTAGGGTTCGTGCGAGAGTGGAAGAAGAGATAATGACTGTGGTGTGGTGTGTATTTATAGGGACAGGGGCGGCTCAGTGTTATTACACAGGTGCCCCTAGCGATTCACATCTGAGGAACACGTGGCCATCGTGCAGCATATCGGAGGTTGTTCCACGTCCCACACATGCCTGGATTGTCGGGTGGTCATTCCCACTTCTCCGGGTTTCAGGTGAAGGAATTAGCATTGAAAGCGGACTTAATGTTTGTCTCTGTATCTTCTGCTGACAAGGACGCAGAGAAGACATTTGACAGCTTCAAGAGAATGCATATGATTTGGAGAGATAGAGTTTGAGATAGAAAGCATAGAGAGGTTAGGGTCCGATCACATTCACTTAGTTCAAAAGATTCAACAAGAAGACATAGCTATAAGTGAATGCTGTAGAGGACAGAACACTAGCATATATATATATATATATATATATATATATATATATAATCAACATAGTGAAGATAATCATGAAGACATGTTGAGATTGAAGCGAAACCAAATGTGAAGACATAGAAAATGTAACGCCATGAGTGAAACACTTCAAACAGAACATTTGGTGGTGGCGTTACCCACCGTATAGGAAGTGTTAGACCTAGACACGGCGCACAATTATCGTGGCGCTCCGAGGTAAAATTCCTCATTAATGTATTCACACTTAGAATGCATGTCTTCATTGATTGAAGATATACTTTGCTTCGTGTGTTGCACATCTAAGTCATCAATATGCATAAGTGTTAGGATTTGTGCCTGATCACATGACATTTGAGGATTCCAAGATATTTAGCTCACACCGTAACTTGCAAAATCTCTTCTCATCCAAGGGCTTGGTGAAGATATCTGCTAATTGCTCTTCAGTGTTGACGTGTATGATATAAATATCTTCCTTCACAACATGATCTCTGAGAAAGTGATGACGAATCTCAATGTGCTTTGTCTTCGAGTGCTGAACTGGGTTGTTGGCAATCTTGATGGTGCTTTCATTGTCGCAGTAGAGTGGCACTTGCTTCAGATGAATGCCATAGTCTTTGAGTGTTTGCTTCATCCACAAAAGCTAAGCGCAGTAAGATCCAGCAGCAATGTATTCAGATTCAGCAGTGGAGAGAGATACACATTTCTGCTTCTTTGAAGACCAACATACAAGTGATCATCCCAGAAAATGACATGTGCCTGATGTAGACTTGCGATCAACCTTGTCACCAGCATAATCAACATCCGAGAATTCAACTAGATCAAACTCTGAGCCCTTTGGATACCATAATCCTAGAGTTGGGGTGTAAGCCAAATATCAAAGAATTCGCTTCACAGCTAAGTGATGCGATTCCTTTGGTGCCGCTTGGAATGGAGCACACATGCAAACACTAAGCATAATATCTGGCCTAGATGCACATAGATAAAGTAAAGAACCAATCATGGAGCGGTATACCTTTTGATCGAACTCTTTACCATTGTCGTTGGGACCCAGATGATGTTTGGCTGACATTGGCATCGTGAAGCCTTTGCAGTCTTGCATACCAAACTTCTTCAGGCAATCTTTGAGATACTTCTCTTGAGATATAAAGATGCCGTTGCGTTGCTGTCGTATTTGAAGACCAAGGAAGAACTTCAGCTCTCCCATCATGGACATCTGGTATTGCTCTTGCATCATAACTCTTCACTGTATTTCTGATTGGTGCAGCCGAAGATAATGTCATCCACATATATTTGGCACACAAACAGTTCACCATCATATGTCTTCGTGAAGAGAGCGGGGTCGAGGGAACCAGGTGTGAAGCCTTTGCTTTTCAGGAAGTATTTGAGTGTGTCATACCAAGCCCGAGGGGCTTGTTTGAGGCCATACAGTGCCTTGTTGAGTTTGTATACCATGTCAGGATGCTTTGGATCTTCAAAGCCAGGCGGTTGTGCAACATACACTTCTTCTTCAATCTTGCCATTGAGAAAAGCGCTCTTCACATCCATTTGATATAGAAGTATGTTATGATGATTTGCATAGGCCAGCAGTATGCGTATGGCTTCAAGTCGAGCCACGGGAGCAAATGTTTCATCGAAGTCAATCCCTTCCACTTGAGTATATCCTTGAGCAACGAGACGAGTTTTGTTTCTGACAACTTGACCATGCTCATCTTGCTTGTTGCGGTATATCCATTTGGTGCCTATTATATTGTGCTTCCGAGGATCAGGACGCTTAACCAGTTCCCATACATTATTTAGCTCAAACTGTTGAAGCTCTTCTTGCATAGCTTGAATCCATTCAGGTTCCATGAAGGATTCTTCAGCTTTCTTGGGTTCTGTTATTGAGACGAATGTGAAGTGCCCATAGAAATTTGCTAGTTGTGTTGACCTTGAACGAGTGAGCGGACCGGGTGCATTGATGCTATCAATTATTCTCTCAATCTGCACTTCATTGGCAACACGAGGATGTATAGGGCGAAGATTTTGCTCTTGCTGATCATTGTCATTGTTAGAGGGATTGTCTTCAGGATGAGCATTGTCTTCAGGTTGATTAGGTGCGGAGATGATAAGTTCCTCTTCAGGTTGAGCTTCAGAGGGTATGATTTCTCCAGTTCCCATAAGTTTGATTGATTCACTAGATGGAACTTCATCTAGCACATTTGGTAGGTGCTCTCTTTGTGAACCATTAGTCTCATCGAACCGCACATCCATTGTTTCAACCACTTTATAATGAAAGAGATTGAAGATTCTATAGGAGTGCGAATCCCTTCCATATCCAAGCATAAAACCCTCATGTGCTTTAGGTGCAAATTTTGATGTGTGATGTGGATCCTTGATCCAGCACCTGGCGCCAAATACTCTGAAGTAACTGACATTTAGCTTCTTGCCAGTAAGGAGCTCATAAGATGTCTTGTTCAGAAGCTTGTGAAGATAAACATGGTTGATTGTATGGCATGTAGTATCAATGGCTTCAGGCCAGAATTTTCTTGGAGTCTTGTATTCATCAAGCATCGTTCGGGCCATCTCAATGAGTGTTCTGTTCTTGCGTTCGACGATGCCATTCTGCTGTGGCGTGTACAGAGCTGAGAATTCATGTGTGATGCCCAAAGTATCAAGATATGTATCAAGGCCAGTGTTCTTGAATTCAGTGCCATTGTCACTTCTGATGTGCTTTATCTTGGCACCATAGTTGTTCATTGCTCGATTGGCGAAGCGTCTGAAGACATCCTGCACTTCAGTCTTGTAGAGGATTATGTGCACCCAAGTATATCTCGAATAATCATCAACAATGACAAAGCCATAGAGACAAGCAGTAGTAGTAAGAGTTGATTAATGAGTGGGACCGAAAAGATCCATGTGGAGCAGTTCGAAGGGTCGAGTTGTTGTCATGATTGTCTTCGAGGGATGCTTGGCCCTCGTCATCTTTCCTGCTTCATAGGCACCGCATAAGTGATCTTTCTTGAACTTGACGCCCTCGATGCCTATGACATGCTTTTTCTTTACAAGGGTGTGGAGGTTCCTCATGCCAGCATGCCCTAGCCTCCGATGCCAGAGCCAGCATCCTGAAGCTTTTGCCAGAAGACATACGGCCAGCTATGGTCCTGCTGAGAAATCTACCACGTACAAAACATCTTTCCTATACCCTTCAAACACTAGAGACTTGTCAGATTCCATTAGAACAAGGCAACAATATTTTCCAAACATCACGATCATGTTTAAATCGCAAAGCATTGAGACAGACATTAAGTTGAAACCAAGGGATTCAACAAGCATGACTTTATCCATGTGTTGATCCTTTGAGATTGCAACTCTACCTAGACCCAATACCTTACTTTTACCAGTGTCAGCAAATGTGATGTGACTCTTGTCGGATGGACGTAAGGTTGAGTCCATAAGAAGGCTTCTCTTGCCAGTCATGTGATTGGTACACCCACTATCAATAATCCATTCTGAAGCTGCTGGTGTCGTACCCTATAGTGCAGTTAGGGGGGTAGGCTTCACGAAGAGAATTGTGAAGCAAAAACATTTGACGAACCAGTGGGTTATGAAAGCTTAGATCGAGATTTGGACTGATAGGGCGAGTAGCAAGCGATTCAGGAACAAAGTACATAATAAGACCATTCGGGCATTTGATCTTGTGCCCTACAAGATGTTTAAGGTCCCCAGCAATAGCGTCAAATGATTTTGGTTTTCTGCTGGAGACCCTTCCCTGCAAAGGAGAGTTAAGCTTTCTTAGCCACGCACATCTTCAAGGGTGGCTTAGAAGCAATAAGTCGAAGTGAAGCATTTGAGAACTTTAGCTTTGGAGCCCTAGCAAAAAGTCTTGCAGGAGGACAATAGCACTACTAGGAAAAGGGCTATAGATAGGATTGATACTAATGGCGCACCATGCAAGCAGTGCGCCACTACTATATACTAATGGCGCACCGGTTGGTGATGCGCCATTAGTGTGGAAGACACTAATGGCGCACCAGAAACAGGGTGCACCACTAGTATTAAATTATATTTTTTTTCCATTTTTCCATACATACTAATGGTGCATCAGGTCGAAGTGCGTCGTTACTAGTTCTAAGTAGTAATGGCGCACCAAGCAGACAGTGCGCCATTACTGTAAAAAAATTATTCTTTTTTTGAAAAACTACTAATGGCGCATCGTTTCACAGTGCGCCATTACTAGTTTAAACTAGTAATGGTGCACTATTACCCAGTGGGCCATTAGTATATATATATATATTACTTTTTCGCAAAACTACTAATGGCGCACCACCTGCAGGTGCGCCATTAGTAATCAGGGTTACTAATGGCGCATTTGCTGGTGGTGCGCCATTAGTAACCTGGGACCCCAACAAGATATTTTGGACAGCCCCACACCTACCTACTCACTTTCCCCACTTCATTCCCTCCACCTCCTTCTCCAAGCTTTCGGCCATCTCCTCCTCCTCACGTCATTTCCACCATAGATTCATCAAAATTAAGTGGTGAAATTACCTTTTTTGATAGGTAAGTAAGGGGAAAGCTATCTTCATGATGTAGATCTAGTTTTTTTCTCCCTAGCTCGCTCCAACAACATGCACATGCACTTTTTGTGGCCTAGCTACATCTATGTATTTTTGTGGTGTTGCATGTGTTTGTGGTGTTGCATATATGTTTGTGTTTGAAGGTACTGGTATTTGAAATGCGATAGTTGCCAATATTTTGCCGGAATGTTTTGATTCATTTCCGTTTCGGTGAGAATTTTGGCACTATGCATTCTTTTTGGTCCTATTTTTAGGAAAGGTCATGCCAAAATTTTTCTTGGTTCTAAAATATCATTTTGCTCTACCCCGCAGGCGACCATGGTCCGCACGATGACTGAAGGCATCGTGAATAGGTTTTTGAGCTCCGCGAAGGCCGAGATGCTTCAAAAGAACGAGACAGAGATAAGATGTCCGTGTCGAAGATGCAAGCTGAAGAGTCTTATTGCGGACCCGGATTCCGGGTAGGTGCGGGACCACCTGCTCTTGCGTGCTTTCATGGATGGCTATCGGTGGCAAGGTGATGAAGATGACTATGAAGTCGTCCATGGGGGCCGGGCAAGAAATGAGGAAGGGCAACAAGACAAGTACCACCGCTGCGAGGGCGGGCGAGAAGACGAAGAATCTCCAGGACATGATCACGACGGTGATGCTATACACAGTCATCATGTAGAAGATGTCATACATGATGATGAGGAAGATCAAGACGAAGGGCATGATCATGAAGATGAAGATGCCGGAGCAGACGATGATGGAGGCTGGGTGCAGGACCCTCATATTCAAGAGCTGCTTCTCAAGCAGACGGATAACGCAAGAGCTGCCGCCCGAGAGAAAGCCAAGCTGGATCAACTGGAGATAGACGCGGTTACTCCATTGTATGAAGGATGCAGGCCCGAGGATACCCGCCTGAAAGTAACGCTCATGGCTCTGGAGATGAAGGTAAAACACAAAATGACCGATGCATGCTTCGACGAGAACATGTCATTCTGGCACGAACGTCTTCCCAAGGGGAACAAGTGCCCGACCAGTTTCGAGGAGGCGAAGAAAATCGTGTGTCCTCTGGATTTACCACATGTGAAATACCATGTGTGCATGAACAATTGTATCATTTATCAGGACGAGCACGCGGAGTCTACCATATGTCCGGTGTGCGGCGTCACTCGATACAAGAAGAGGAAGAAAGCTCCTCGAAAATCGGTGTGGTACTTTCCGATCACTCCTCGTCTGCAGCGGTATTTCGCGGACCCTAAGGTAGCAAAGCTCCTGCGTTGGCACGCGGATAGGGAGGAGAAGAAGAGGGAAGATGACGGAAATGATCCGGAGATAAATAAAAAAGACAAGATGCTGAGTCACCCTAAGGATGCGAGCCAGTGGCAAGCGTTGAACTTCGAATACCCAGAATTTGGGAAGGATCCAAGGAACATCGTGCTGGGTGCGAGCACCGATGGAGTCAATGCGTTTGGCAGCCAGAGAAGCACACATAGCACCTGGCCTGTGTTTGTGTGGATGTACAACCTTCCCCCCTGGTTGTGCATGAAGAGGAAGTACATTCACATGAGTATGCTAATTGAAGGGCCGAAACAACCAGGGAACGACATCATTCTGTATCTGGGGCTGCTAAAGGAGGAGCTAGACACGCTGTGGAAAACGCCAGCCAATACGTGGGACGCCGCAGAGAAAGAATATTTCCCTATGAGAGCCGCACTGCTCACGACGGTGCACGACTATCTCGGTTATGGATATCTCGCGGGGTAGGTAGTCCACGGATTTTCTAGATGCGTAAGGTGCATGGATGACACAACGTATCGCCAGCTAGATAGAGATCCCGGGTCTTTGAAAACCGTGTTCATGGGACATCGAAGGTGGCTTCGCGACAATGACCCGTGGAGGAAACGCAAGGATCTGTTCGATGGTGAAACCGAACCCCGAAAACGCCCGTGTACGAGGAGCGGCGAGGAAATAGATGAGCTGTTGAAAAATTGGAAAGACTGCCCACTGCCGGGAAAGAAGCAAAAGGCGCCAGAGCCGGGAAAGAAGCGAAAGGCGCCAGAGCCGCTGCTGAAGGTATGGAAAACGAGGTCTGTTTTCTGGGACTTGCCGTACTGGAAGATCCACCATGTGCCTCACAGCCTTGATGTCATGCATATCATGAAGAACGTGTGCGAGAGTCTTCTTGGTACCCTGCTCAACATGCCAGAGAGGACCAAAGATGGGCCGAAAGCAAGGGCAGACTTGAAATCAATGGGCATCAGGCAGGAGCTTCACGCTAATGATGATGATGATGATGATGATGATGATGATGAGGCGAAGCAGGACACAAAAAGTCCTCGCAAAGGCAAAAAGGCCAAGAAGACCGGAAATGACTACCCTCCTGCGTGCTTCACTCTAAGTCAGGAGGAGATCGAGCAGTTTTTCACCTTCCTCCTAGGAGTAAAACTTCCTTACGGTTACACGGGGAAGATAAGCAGATACCTAGACCCAGCGAAGCAGAAGTTCAGTGGGATGAAGTCTCACGACTGTCACGTGCTGATGACGCAGATACTTCTAGTTGCAATCCGTGGGATCACGGACGCGCACATCCATGAAACGCTATTTGGCCTATGCAACTTTTTCGACGTCATCTCTCGGAAGTTGATTGGCGTGAGGCAACTCAGAAGGCTACAGGAAGAGATCGTGGTGATACTATGCGAGCTTGAGATGTACTTCCGGCCCGCATTCTTCGATGTTATAGTGCATCTGCTGGTCCATATCGTGGAGGATATCATCCAACTCGGGCCGACGTTCCTGCACAGCATGATGCCGTTCGAAAGGATGAATGCTGTCATCAAAGGATACGTCCGCAACATGTCATGTCTAGAGGGAAGTATAGCCAGGGGCTTTCTGACCGAAGAGTGCATCTCCTACTGCATGAATTATCTAGGCATCGAGAACCCCGTTGGTCTGCCCGTCAACAGGCACCTCGGCAGTCTCGCTAGATGGGGTCACCGTGAGGGTCGCCACAAAATGCATGTCGACTTCGAGGGTCGACTCGCCGACTTTGAAAGAGCAAACCTAGTCGCGCTACAACACATAGACATGGTCGATCCTTGGGTGGTAGAGCACAAAACCTTTATTGAGAAGACGTACAATGACCGAGGCCAACAGAGGACGGACGGAGATATACTCAAAGAGCACAACTCATGTTTCACGCGTTGGTTCAAGAAGAAGCTTCTGTCGTACCCTTTACATGAGGATTCTTCCGCGGAAGAACAACTCATATTCGCCTTGTCACAGGGCGCCGAGCTCAACCTGATGACCTATGAGGCGTACGATATCAACGGCTACACATTCTACACCGAGAACAAGGACATGAAGAGTGATGGTTATCAGAACTCCGGGGTAACGATGGAATCCTACACCGGTAACAACAAGGACAGATACTACAGAAGGATCGAGGAGATCTGGGAGCTGAGCTACGCTGGAGAGAAGGTCCCGATGTTCCGTGTTAGATGGGCCAAGAGTGTCCTAAAAGAAGACTGGTATTTCACCACCATGGTTATACCCGAAGCCAAATCCAAGACCGCGGGCGCAAACATCACCGCGAAAAATGAGCCATGGGTACTGGCTTCCCAAGTGGACCAATGCTTCTTCATTACCGACCCGTCAAAGCCCAGTCGTGTTGCCGTGAGGAGAGGTAAAAGGAAGATCATCGGAATGGATGGAGTAGCCAATGAGCAAGACTTCGACAAGTACGGCGACCCAAAGATCGAACATGACGACGACGATGAAGTAGCAGCACACACCACAAGAAGAAGCAGGACCACCCTACCTAAAGGACGTCCGTTCCACAGAAGAACTCCATTTGCGAAAAAGAAGGGGAAGAAGATTGTGAACAGGTAGCTAGCTAAGATCGATTGTATTTAAATCGTAGTCTTCATTTCTCGATTGTATTTCATGGGCACTTTTTGAATTCATGAGGACACTTGATCTCGATCCCCCTCCATCTCGATCTCGATTCCCCCTCCATCTCGATCTCGATCCCCCTCCATCTCGATCCCACCCGCACCCTCCCCCGCTCCACCGTCACAAATGAATGCAACTAAAAATCCAAAAAAAAACAAATTTGATTATATTTTCAAATAACAAATTTGATGATATTTTTTTAAAAATTATTACTGTTTTTATAAAAAAATCATTATTGTTTCATATTCATATGCATTTTCTAAAAAATTATTGGATACAACAAAAAATAATAAAAATTTTACTTATGGCGCACCGCTGGCTGGTGCGCCATTGCATTGCAAAAAAAACATTACTTATGGCGCACCGCTCGGGGGTGCGCCATTGCTATCAAAAAAACATTCTAATGGC